>NC_090654.1:170881626-171049126 GCF_040937935.1 Hyperolius riggenbachi | reverse complement strand
ATCATAAATAAATAAATTCAAAATTATGCAAAGATATGAAAAATATGCAAACATATGCAAAATATGCAAATAGAGATCTTATTATAAAATATGTATGCAAACAGACTCCTCTGCAATACATGTGTTAAAAAATGCCTGCAGCTAGTCAATAAATTTGCATCCTCAAATTGCAGTGGTAGATGTAATCCTCCTTCTATGCTACACTGTGGAGCAACTTGTTTTAACTCACAGTTCAGGCCATTAGGAGGCATGGTGTCCATCTGGTAAATCCGCTGTGATTCGGTTTTAGATAACCTTTTTATGTGGTCCCCACCTCTCCAATCTTTTTCCACTTTCTGTAGACCACAAAAGGAAGAACCCTGTATTGAGCATTGATGAAATTGCTTATAATGTGCAGACAACGGATGTTTCTCATATCCTCTATTGATGTTATATAAATGCTCTCCCAGTCTCTTCTTTAGGGCTCTTTTCGTTCTCCCCATATATTGTTTTCTGCAGGGGCAGCTGATCATATAGACTATGCCTTTGATAGTGCAAGTGAAATTTCCTTTTACAAGGAAGTTGTTACCATTGGAGAATGATGTAACCTCATGTATTAGGCCTCGTTCACATCTGCTGCGCTGAAAAACGTGTTAAAGCGCATGGTAAAAAACGCATGCGCTTGTGCGCGCTTTAGTCCGCGTTTCTGTGCGTTGCGCTGCGCTTCTTTAAAGCACGTTTTGCTTACTGTAGCAGCAGCAGTTGTCAATAAAACTTTGTTTTTGTATGTAAATGTATTTTTTTCTCCAATTAGGGGTAAAAAACGCATGCGCTTCTATGCGCTTGTACGCGCTTCTATGCGCTAAAAAAGCGGACCCATTCACTTGCATTGCTGTGCGCTTTCCAGCTCAACGCACAGAAATGCCTGCAACACTACGTTTCTGTAACGCTGCTCAGCGCAGCGCATAGATGTGAACCAGCTACATTTAGTTACATGGAAAAATCAATACCTTGCTGAACGCACAGGGCAGTGCGCTGTAAAAAGCGCACAGAAACGGCCCTGATGTGAACGAGGCCTTAGTCTTGGGCCACTTATAGCCTCACACATACCACAGTCACCACACCTCCTAAATTTGAAAAAGACCACCTCTATTAGTAGGCATCGGCTCCTTCACAGTTGCTGCTATTATTTGCCCCATATTTGATGCCTTCCTGAAAATAATTTTTGGATTCTCTTCAATAAAACCATTCAATGTGGCATCCTCTCTCCTCTTCCAATATCTCTTGACTATATATATATATATATATATATATATATATATATATATATATAAATTAATAAACCTATACCAGTATTAGTGAGGTTTTCAAACTACACATCAATTGTATGTATTTGTACGCCAAATGTCCATATTGTATACAACAGTACGCTGAACTACTCACATATCTACACTCCTCAATACTGTATGGTTTTTGTACTATGTACAGCACTACGGAAGATGTTGGGGCTATATACAGTGGTGTGAAAAACTATTTGCCCCCTTCCTGATTTTTTATTCTTTTGCATGTTTGTCACACTTAAATGTTTCTGCTCATCAAAAACCGTTAACTATTAGTCAAAGATAACCTAATTGAACACAAAATGCAGTTTTAAATGATGTTTTTTATTATTTAGTAAGAAAAAAACCTCAAAACCTACATGGCCCTGTGTGAAAAAGAAATTGCCCCCTGAACCTAATAACTGGTTGGGCCACCCTTAGCAGCAATAACTGCAATCAAGCATTTGCGATAACTTGCAACAAGTCTTTTACAGCGCTCTGGAGGAATTTTGGCCCACTCATCTTTGCAGAATTGTTGTAATTCAGCTTTATTTGGGGGTTTTCTAGCATGAACCGCCTTTTTAAGGTCATGCCACAACATCTCAATAGGATTCAGGTCAGGACTTTGACTAGGCCATTTCAAAGTCTTCATTTTGTTTTTCTTCAGCCATTCAGAGGTGGGTTTGCTGGTGTGTTTTGGGTCATTGTCCTGCTGCAGCACCCAAGATCGCTTCAGCTTGAGTTGACGAACAGATGGCCGGACATTCTCCTTCAGGATTTTTTGGCAGACAGTAGAATTCATGGTTCCATCTATCACAGCATGCCTTCCAGGTCCTGAAGCAGCAAAACAACCCCAGACCATCACACTACCACCACCATATTTTACTGTTGGTATGATGTTCTTCTGCTGAAATGCTGTGTTACTTCTACGCCAGATGTAACGGGACACGCACCTTCCAAAAAGTTCAACTTTTGTCTCGTCGGTCCACAAGGTATTTTCCCAAAAGTCTTGGCAATCATTGAGATGTTTTTTTTTAGCAAACTTGAGACGAGCCTTAATGTTCTTTTTGCTTAAAAGTGGTTTGCGCCTTGGATAACTTCCATGCAGGCCGTTTTTGCCCAATCTCTTTCTTATGGTGGAGTCGTGAACACTGACCTTAATTGAGGCAAGTGAGGCCTGCAGTTCTTTAGATGTTGTCCTGGGGTCTTTTGTGGCCTCTCGGATGAGTTTTCTCTGCGCTCCTGGGGTAATTTTGGTCGGCCGGCCACTCCTGGGAAGGTTCATCACTGTTCCATGTGTTTGCCATTTGTGGATAATGTCTCTCACTGTGGTTTGCTGGAGTCCCAAAGCTTTAGAAATGGCTTTATAACCTTTACCAGACTGATAGATTTTAATTACAGTACTTTTGTTCTCATTTGTTCCTGAATTTCTTTGTATCTTGGCATGATGTCTAGCTTTTGAGTGTAATAAACCACAGTTAAGTTATTTTTTAACAAGGGGGGGCAATCACTTTTTCACACAGGGCCATGTAGACAAGACAAGACAAGACAAATAACATTTATATTGCGCTTTTCTCCTTGCGGACTCAAAGCGCCAGAGCAGAGCAGAGCAGCAGCCACTAGGGCGCGCTCTATTGGCAGTAGCAGTGTAAGGGAGACTTGCCAAAGGTCTCCTACTGAATTAGTGCTGGTTTACTGAACAGGCAGAGCCGAGATTCGAACCCTGGTCTCCTGTGTCAGAGGCAGAGCCCTTAACCATTACACCATCAGCCAACTGATGATATATATATATATATGTATATATATATAAAATATCCCACCTTTTATCCATTATTCATTGCTGAAAAATGTATTCTGTTCCTACTGACTCCACTTCCATTACTGACTGGACACATCCACTGCGATCCTCTGCATGCCAGTGTGATAGAAAATAGAAGCAGAGGTATTATGTCAGTGAGACACAGAGGGGGTCTGTATGTGGGGAGGGGACACTGTTTGATGGGCCAGCCTACACATAAGTAGGGGGTACTTGGGAGGCTGTGGACACAGTAGTGGGAAGCATAGGGCACTCGGTACATGGACTGGGCTATACAGTGTTGTGGATACAGAGATGGTATTTATAGTGGAGGAAAGGGGTACTGCTCAGAGGGGTGTCCTGGACATGGATTGTAGCATAAAATTTGCTGGTTTTATCTAATTGTTCTGTATTTTTATTGTTGAAGTGGACATAGAGCTGCTTTTCCTCACTGCACCTTTATAAAGTAAATTAGATTTGCACAACATGACACATTTTAGGAGCTACTTTTAAAGGGGTAGCGTGCCATAGTCATTTTGTTGCTGGACCTGTTTGGTGGATGCCTGAGGACAGGAAGTAACAGGTGTAAAGGCAATTATAGGAGTAATTTCTGACAGCGTAATTAACATTTTAGTCATTTATTATAGCATCAATAAATATTTTTAAGAGTAGTAAAAAGTGTGAATGCAGCCTTTTTTTATGTTAAAGCCCTTCCCCTGCAGCCAGAACACACTGTGGCAGGAAGATTGCTGTTTTAACTGAGATTTTCATTTATGCATTACATTGAAACCCAATTTCAGAAAAAAATAAGCTTGGTATAGTGTGGAAAAGAGTAAAGGTCGTCATGCACTAGTCGATATGGCCAACATCATTATCTGATCAAAGAGGGATCTATCTGGAATCCCTCCACACACTGCACACAGATTTTCAATCAATTTCAGTTTCCCAGCCCCCTCCTCACTGGGCCGTGCAGCATGTGGGGGCTGCAGGGCTTCTCTCACCTGTCTGGGTCACAGTTCTGGTCTCTTTTCTACCCGCTGGCTGCTTGTTGCTCTCTTTACTCACGAGTCCCAAGGTGCCCGTTTGACATGTGTTATAGAGGGTACCTTGGCACATACATTACGTGACTAGTGGTCACTACAGGCCTCTAGTATTTGGCCACAGGTGCCAGGGACTCAGGAGTGAATAGAGGAAGAAGCAGCCAGGGGAAGAGAAGAGACCAGAACCACGTTGAGAACAGGTGAGAGTAGCGTCCTTGCTCGCTGAATTGAGTGGCACTAGCAACCAGTGCTGCTCATCAGGATTCCGGATATCCGGGTAACCCGGATATTCGACCTTTTTTTAGCTATCCGACTGGATCCGGATCCTGGATTCCGGATACCTGGGCCAAATCCGTATAGCCATCTGTGGATATTTGTGCGCATAACGCGGATATCCGCGGATATTGTGGATATCCGGATCTGAAATACTGTAACTAAGGAGATGACGTCCTGGAGCCATTTAGAGGGCTCCCAGCCTAAACCCTGGCACCCAATCACAGAAAGGAACACTGGCCAGCCCCCCTGTATAATAAGGAGGGCTGCCATGATGAGACATATCGTCCTAGCTTGCTGAATGCTCACTGAGAGACAGGCTCCAGTGCTGGTGGCCTAGCAAGGGCTGTACTCAGTTATAAACCTAAAGCTGTTCAGTGATTAACCCCTTCACTATCACTACACTATTGTTAAATCGTTAATTAGCTTGATGTCATTGTGTGACAGTCATTGTGTGACAGTCAGAGTGTGTGCTCCAGTGTTGCTGGCCTAGCAAGGGCTGTACACAGTGATAAACCGAAAGCGGTTCCGTGGTTAACCCCTTCACTATCACTACACTATTGTTAAATCATTAATTAGCTTGATGTCATTGTGTGACAGTCAAAGTGTGTGCTGCAGGCAGCTGCTGCGTATCTGTGTGTGTGCTGTGCACAGACCAGGCCAGCTGCTGCTTGCTAACGAGCTATTAGCCTTAGCTAGCTACAGTATAGGTTAGTTAGGTTAGGGATTAGGGGATAGGATTACTGTGTTATTGTGTTGTTAGTACTGTAGTACTACAGTCAGTGCTAGTAGTTGTTAGAGTAGTAGTACTACTGTGTTAGCTTTCTACAGAACTGCTGTGCTGTGAGCAGTGCCAGTGTGACAGTTAGTGTGCACTAGTGTCTTCTCCTCTGCTGTCTGACTGTCACTCGGCACTTGGCACGTGTCACGTGGCACTTGGCACGTGTCACTTGTCATGTGTCATGTGGCACTTGTCATGTGGCACTTAACAAGTGCCACGTGACATGTGCCAAGTGACACGTGCCAAGTGCCATGTGACATGTGCCAAGTGCCACATGCCACGTGACACGTCCGGCATGCTCCTGGCACACGTTATACCTGCTGCTGCTGCATTGCCCTGCTCCTGCTGTGTGCTGTGCTGCTCACACCCCCAGGGTGCCACAGGCCACTGCTGCTGTGCTGATACCACCTATATTCAACCCAAAACACAATTTTTGCGTAATTTTTTTGGAGGTGTCTTGGCTGAAAACAGTCATGTCCCAGTTGTGTGGTTGGACTTTGGAGTGGACACAATGTGGTCTGCACGACCGCTGTCTGGAACCTAGGCCCCACATCATCAATCAGTGTTCCCCTTTAGAAAATAATGATGCTACATGCCTCATTTACCCTAAAAAACAATTTAGAAGCAATTTAAAGGCCACTTCCGGTTTTCTATCTGGATATCCAAATCCGTCAGATACGGAGGTCGGATATCCGATTCGGATCGGAAAATTTTGAACTCGGATATCCTACCCGGATTGGATATCTAGGTATCTGGATCCGAATCGGATACGGAATTTGAAAAGGAGTATGCGAGCAGGACTGCTAGCGATGTTGCTCCTGACCAGCTGCCAATCGACCAAAATTTTTCATCCTGCGCATTTGACTGAGTAAACCAATTTCAAGAAATGTAGAATCCAAAGTAGTTCTTATTACTGAGCCTCAGATATATAGATTACTATAAAAGCCACAAAGCTCCATGAAGGTCCTAGTGATGGGAAGTCTAGAAAAATCTCAATGGGGACACAGATGGCAATAAACTCCTCCAAAAATATTCTAACCCCTATCAACAGTATTCAAAATAAAAATAATGATATTTGGCTTCAAAAAGTACCTGCTCAGTGACAGGTATATTTTATTAGCTGAGTAGATTACAATAGCAGTCTTTCTATATACTGTAGCTCAGTCCTCCTAAGTAACTTCTAATAGTCACTAACAAGACCATCCTACCTATAAAAAATATACACATTGTTAAGACAGAACTAAAGACAAATAAATATAACAGTTAAGCATATAGCAAAGTCCATGTAATCAAATTATTTAAACCCTACTCTTTAAATTGACAAGTTTGATGTAGTTAGTAGTGACATATGCTCTGGGACTCATGTATATACAATAAGGGTGTGCAGAAATGTTGGTGCCGGTAAAAGCCTCTCGTAGGATATTGGCAATATTACTGATATTCTATTATTGGACGCAAGCTAATACTGATAGTAGAGTACTGGTTACTTAGCCCTATTTACGCCTAATACTAACCTTTCCACCTATGGCAAACACATGCCTTCGCCACCACTATCTGTCACTCTGCAGCCAATTTCCTCCCTTTCCGTCTGTCCCTCCGCTATTTGTAATGCTTTGGTTATCCCATCACCTTTGGCACACAAATTATTCTCATTCTGGTCTATGGTGACACCCTAAAATTTCCAAATGACCACAGGTGGCCATTTTGTTGATTTGTTTATCATCTCCCTCTCTCGCTGTATTATTATTATTAAAAAATACTTTATTTGCAAAGCACTAACATATTGCACAGCACTGTATGATATGGGAGACATTACAATGTTACACGGGCATTACAGCATTAAACAACGTTACACAAAACAGTGATGTAACAACAATAAACAATGGTACGTAAATTGAAATACAGTATAGGTATAAATACAGCAGATGAGTCACTGATTCCATATGGTGGTGAAGACTAGTGTTGTGTAGACCATTTTTGGATAAAGCTTGGGTGACATTATTTATGCTTATGATATATATTGTATGTATTCATCATATATGCTCTTATGTAAAAGGCAAAATAGTTGTTTCCTTTAACGGTCCACCATACTTCAATGGTTTTGAAGGGACCGTACCTGCTTCCAGCTGCAGCTATGTAACTGTAACAGTATACTCAAGATGGCACCTGTGACGTCACAACCACTAAACACCCTCACTAATAAATCCTCCTCCCATATATTACCATACAGTATATCCTTTACATCATTAAACCTATAAAAAGGCTGGCAGAGCCTAATAAAAGCAGAACTGATTCCTACAGCATCTTGTCTGTCTGCGGGATTAATTTTATATGCATGCATCTACCATTTCTGGTTATTAATTCAGAACTTCGAGGACAAATCTTAAAGGAGTATTTCTCCCTGAAACACTAGCACACGGGGAAGAGGGCCCTTCCAAATAGGCTTACTATCTAAGGGGCGTATTTCCAAGGGAAGGGGTTGGAGCTAGGAAGATGCAATACCTAAATTAAATGTTCAGCGCTGCGTAATATGTTGGCGCTTTATAAATACAATAAATAAATAAATAAATAATGGTGAACAGATGGGTCTTTAAGGTCTTCTTGAATGAGTTGAAGGTTGGGGTGAGCCTGATGGGGGGAGGGGGTTCTATAAAGTAAGGGCTGCTCTGGAGAAGCTCTGGAGCCTTATGAGTGAGCAAGTGATGCAAGTGTTGGACATACATAGAGTTGAAAGAGCGGACAAAGCATGTTGGGAAGCATCTCTGGATAAGATCTGTGATTTACAATGGGGATACATAAAGGATAGATTTTTATGCCAAGCAGAGCAGTTTCATTTTAATTCTGAGGGAGACATGGAGCCAGTGATGGGACTTACCAAGAGAGGCAGCTGAAAAGGATCGGCAGGAGGAGTAAATGAGCCTGGTAGCTGTGTTCATTAGGGATTGCGGGGGTCGGAGTCTGGTCTCAGGAAGTCCAGAAAGGATGACATTGTAGTAATCCAGATGGAAGATAACCAGAGTGTGGACCTGATGTTTGGCGGTGTTGGGGGATAGATAAGGGTGAATTTTGGCAATGTTGCAGAAATGGAAGTGGTAGGATCTGGAGATGTTCTGGATTTGGGGGGTGACTGAAAATGCTGAGCTGAGGGTGTCACCCAGGCAGTGGGTTTGAGGTACAGAATGGATGGACGAATTGTAGTTTGTTCCAGGTTGAGTTTAAAAAAGCTGTCAGAAATCTAGGTGGAGATGGCAGACAAACAAGTGGAGATTTTATCAAAAGGTAGGTGGAGGGGTGTCAATCAAGTGAGTGGAGGTAGGTTTGGGTGTCATCTGCGTAGCGGTGGCAGTTGAACTTGAGGCTAATTGAGAAGATAAGTTTCCAGAAAGGGGAGGTGTAGAGGAATAATAGTGGGGGCTAGGCTCTGCCCTAGGGGACTCCAACATTGAGGGGAGTGGAGGGGGAGGAGGATCCAATAAAAAAGAGGTCTTAATGGAGCCGTCAGGGATACTGAGTGTACGGTTTAGAGCAGAAGGGAATGTTCGACGGGGTTGAAGGTAGAGGAGAGGTCCATGAAAATAGGATAGTGGTTGTTTGATTTGCACTTTATTGGCGATAAATGTTTCAAAAGTGCCAAGCTCTACTCTTGATTCAGTTTTTCGATTTGGCCAAGATGAGATTGTTAGTGAGTGTTGTCTCTGTGGAGTGGGTGGGGAGGAATCCAGATTGAAAGGGGTCGAATAAGGCATAAGATTCAAGAATATGGGACAGTTGTTTGTAAACCAGTTGCTCGAGGAGTCTGGAAGCAAAAGAAAGAAGAGAATGCAGTGGTAGCTTAACAGCAGGGATGGATCAAGTGACATTTTCTAGTAATGAAAGTGTGGCTAGCAACATGAGTGGGGCCATTGGATTGTTGGGAGAGGCCAAAGGAGCTGGTGATGGAGAGCAGCTGAGTGATGGTGGAGCTATTGGGGTCATTCAAGGTAATATTAAAGTCTCAGAGGATGATGATGGGGAGGTTTGAGAATAGGTGTGGGAGCCAGGAAGCAAAGTTGTTGAGAAAAAGAGAAGTGGGGCAGACAGGTGGACGGTAGATGACCGCAACTGCTACGGGGAAGGGGTAGGGTTTGGGAATGGAAAGTGCAGGATGGAGGAGAGGAGGAGGCATACTCTACCCCCTAACCAGTTGTCAGACCGGGGTTGTGAGGTGGAGAACCCCCTACAATAAGTGAGGGCAGCTATAGTGGGTGAGTTGGAGAGGTAAAGCCAGGTCTCAGTGAGGCCTAATAGAGTAAGAAGTTTGGACAGGAAGAGGATGTTGTGCACTGATCTGGCATGGCCACAGGAGAGAGGCAGGGAATGTCAATGGGTAAGGTGGATGGGGTAATGATGGAGAGAGGAGAGCTGCTGCGGGCTGGGACCGAGGCATGGGTTGGATGAGGTGGAGAAGGCAGGAAACAGGTGGAAGAGATGTAGACATAGTTGTAGGGTTGGCAATCAGCTAAGCAAATGGTAACAGCAGAGAATGGCACCAGGAAATGGCCAAAAATTATAAATCCATACCAATTTAAGGCCTGTATGCACAGGGTGTAAAAATAGTCAGAAATTAACATCTCTCAGATGTCATTTGAAAATCCAAAGCCCATGTATTTCAAACAACTGACATGACGGATCACTTCAACAGATAATTGTAAAATTGTCAGCAGTGTGTACAGAGCTACCAACGATTTTTAAGCAATGTGTCCACAACGTCTACAGCATCTTCCCCTACATCCAGCATCATTTACAATCCTGTCAGTTAACAATGATTTGGATTTTCAGGTGCAGCGTTCAGCTGTCATTCACATCACATCGCTTAACATCTTCTGTTCAGAATTATGGAGCGGTTGTTGATAGGTCATTTCACACAATTTCATCTTGCGTTGTGTACATAGCTTAAAACAGGAAAATGCTAAGTGCAAAAATAAGGGTGAATGCAATAATATCTCTGGTCTCCCAATGTACCCTTCCCTCTTCCCCAAGCAATATCTATGGGTGGTTACACTCCCCAGGATCAATATCAATGTAATTTGAACTTGCTGGGCTTGTAATGGAATCCTGGAAGGAGGTTTTCTGCAGCAAAACAAGTCGATTTTTTACAATATGCTCTGCTGAAGCAGGAGTGATTAGTGGGTAGCAATTTGACTAGTAAAAGATGCTTCCACTTTAAATATGACACAGTGTGCCTGCTGGGTTAAGTATAGATGTAGCTAACAAAATGCATACAAGTAACAGAATCATTCCCAGTCCTTGTATGTACAGGACAATTTGTACACAGCACAACTACAGTACATGTCAAATGCATAAAGCAAATGTTGTGAATCTTCCTATTCACGTGTGGCAGTGGGAAGACTGGTGCCATCGCTATGATAGCTGTGTCTCCCTTGCTATGCTTGATTTCCTGTACGGGTTCATCTGCTTGCTGTGCGTACTTATAAATACAGTAGTGACTCCTGCTGCAGCAATCTGGCATGGCAGATGTCCCTCCGTACAGTCTGCAGAACATGGCTACATAGAACATTACAAGCATGTATGTATGAGATATATTAGGTACGCAGACAAGAGTAATGCATTACAAGTCCATGAATGATCAGGGGACAGTTAGGGACTGATTTATGAATATTTAGGTCACAACCAGAAGAACCTGAGCGTATGATAGGAAAACTTGTAATACATTTTACTTTCACGGAAAAAGGGTATGTTAAAACAATCAATAGTTTGCATGGCAGAACACTCTTCTGAACATTTAAAGTGGTAATGTACTGTATAAGCATGATCAAAAAAGGATTGAATCCCCCCACACAATGTACACAGTTTTTCAATGAATTTCACCATGAAATTAATTGAAAACCTATTGAACCACAGCATTGCACTGTTCAATACAGAACAACGCTATGGGCCTTCGATCTAGAGCGGTGTCTGATCAAAATTTTCCATCCGGTGCAATCACAGTTGGAATCACTTTTTTTTTGTTGCTACAAATTGATCTAAATTACGATTGAAGCGACTCATAGTGCTATAGATTTCTGGCAGATACAATCTGAGTGATTGAATCTGCCAGGTAAAATCAAAGCATGTATGACTTGCTTTAGTCATACGTATTCTCAGGGAAAGGGTTAAATATAGGTGCAATGTAGGGATTAGTGCTATTGAGAAGTATATGTAACAAAGGGAAGGTTAACTGGTTGAAGCAGGAGATGGTTAGGTTGGGTGTTAAAGTGGACTTGAACTCAGAACTTCCTCTCTGCTCTAAAAGATACACAACTGTATGACTGTAAGGTGCCCAGTTTAACTTGCCTGGGGCTTTCTTCCAAAAACCCATGTATTGTTGACACTATTCAGCCAAAATATACTGTATCGTTAGACTTCAGTCTGTATTACTCCCAAACATAGGTAGTTGGAGAGACAAATGTCCCTGCTCCAGCAAATTTAACATCCACTAGGTAGATAAGAACTAGGAAAACAGTTCAGATTCCTATTCGCAGAATCTCATGCTTGACAGGCACAATCAATATGAAAGAAAATCCATATATCCAAGCAGTATGGTAGGCAAGATTGTAAAAAAACGTTAACGTGCAAAACATGCACCTGACAGAGGTGATCACAGAGTAGTCACAGTTTGAAATATATGCACAGCCTTTAAAGAGAACCTGTACTGAGTAAAATTATTTAAAATAAACACATGAGGTAACTTCAAATGAACATTACATAGTTACCTTGCCATCAGTTCCTCTCGGAAGCTCGCCATTTTCTTCTTATAATGATGCCTTCCAGTTCTGACAACATTTTGTCAGAACTGAAATATATCAGTTGCTGTCGGTTATATATCAGCAGCTGTCAGTTATAGCTGAGAGGAGAACTGATGTGTCCATGTTTCCCTATGGCTCAAGTGGGCAATGTTACAGTTAAACAGTGTGCTGACCAGAAAGCTGTTATGGGTAATGGCCATTTTCAAAATGGAGGACGGAGAATTCCATTGATCACAGTGGACAAACAGGATGCAGGAGAGGAAAAATAGATTGAGGAGTAGACTACACAGGAGGTAAGTATGACTTGTGTATGTTTATTTTGACTTTTAATGTTCAGTTCAGGTTTTCTTTAAAGAGAGAATGAAGGATCACATCAGTGATATTGGATGCTGCAATTTTAAATCCCCTATTTCTCATCATGTCAATCTTGTTCATAAGGGCAATGCCAGTTTTGTCAAATTTGTGGGTTTGGATAGAATTCATATGCATATAAGAGGAGGGGATGTCAACCAGAAATTACTCCAGCTGGAGTCACGCTGGATATGCAATCTAGATGCTACAAAGGGGAAAGGCCTAAATGATAGTGTAAACTATCGTGCTTTCCTGCCAGGATAATCTGTACTGTATACTTACTTTTATCGGCTCTTCACTGTGTGCCTCTGCCCCCCCATTTGCATTGTACCATATCCAGTCTGGGCTGTGGCCTTTTGTCACTGACCAGCATGTCCCCCTTTCCTTGGCATAAATGCAATATGAAAGGCAATATGAAAGCAAATCCATATATCCAAGCAGTATGGTAGGCAAGATTGTAAAACTTTAACTTGCAAAACAAGCACCTGACAGAGGTGATCGATGAGTAGTCACAGTTTGAAATATATGCACAGTTTATCTACAGGTGGTCATAGAGCAGATTCCCAGTCGCAGAATCTCATGCATAGCAAGCATAGATCAATGTGAAAGCAGTTCATTGCAGCCATGCAGTAGAAAGATAAGGCAGCAGTATAAGCACTTTAGTGATGGATGTACATAGTCCAGGGAATTTGTGCAGGTATTTGTAGTAAAGCAGGTAAATGTACATTAGTTACCCATCCAGGGATCTCAAGCTACGTTTATGTCCGGACCGGTCTTGGACTCCAGAATGACCATGAAGCAATGTGGGAGCAGGTTCAAAGTCCATGGGTAGCACATAGCTGTGGCCTCTAAAGTAGCGGGGGGCTAGTTGTTCAACATGTTTCGCTGTACAGTAGACAGCCTCATCAGGAACAAACTCCCCACATGTAGTTCAACAAGAAATTAAAATCTAAAGCTCACCTTTAAATACATTGTGCTCCGTGAATGTCCACCCAAGAACGCCGCCACCGAGACACGACTATTCCCTTCTCGCGAGTCTTCTGCGCATAGCCATTGGCCATCGCGCAGTGACGCACGATGCACGCCAAACCACAGCAGGAAGCCGGAAGCGCGCGCACCACATAGCGGGCGCACGCCTCCGATCCACCCACTGTTTTGCATAGCACCTATCAGGAAAGGCGGTAGCCAGCGCACGGAGAGTGGGCGGACAGAGGGTGCAAATCAAAAGGCTGAAATCAAAAGTAAAAAATAAAACAAATACAAACAAAAAATCTTTATATATGTAGATGATGACGTGTCGCAGCTACATCCCCCATTCCCACGCCCAGCAGCAACGAGTCATCCCATATACTCAGGTTAAGCGTGAGAACTAGAAAGGAGGGGGTGACCAATGACACGCTGACATCAAAAAGCATAACAGGATGAATGAGCAAAAGATATGTAAACGTTATCTATAAAAGGACTCAGAGATAGAGCAGAAAAGCCCGAAAAAATTAGCATATTTATGCCAAGGAAAGGGGGACAAGCTGGTCAGTGACAAAAGGCCATAGCCCAGACTGGATATGGTACAATGCGAATGGGGGGGCAGAGGCACACAGAGAAGAGCTGATAAAAGTAAGTATACAGTATAGATTATCCTGGCAGGAAATACAGTAATTTCTGGTCGACATCCCCTCCTCTTATATGAATATGAATTCTATTCAAACCCACAAATTTGACAAAACTGGCATTGCCCTTATGAACAAGATTGACATGACGAAAAATAGGGGATTTAAAATTGGAGCATCCAATATCACTGATGTGAGCCTTCATTCTCTCTTTAAAGGCCGTGCATATATTTCAAACTGTGACTACTCATCGATCACCTCTGCCAGGTGCATGATTTGCACGTTAAAGTTTTACGATCTTGCCTACCATACTGCTTGGATATATGGATTTGCTTTCATATTAATTGTGCCTGTCAAGCATGAGATTCTGCGAATAGGAATCTGAACTGTTTTCCTAGTTCTTATCTACCTAGTGGATGCCAGGCATGCTCAGATGTACCAAAATTCAGTTCGGGTACATTCAAATTCGGGTCCGCATGACATTCGAATTCGCCTTCGACCACGAAATTCGGTTCGGATTCAGATTCGGCTCGGGTGTCGGGCTCAAAATTCGGTAAAAAATTTGTGTTCGCGAATTTGGATGCTTTTTTTTTTTTTAAAGGGAAATCACATTGAAATAGGTGTAATTATAAAAACAAAACAAAAAAGTGACGTGCGGCACTGGCAGCAGGCAATGCATTGTGTGGACCCTGGCGGTGGGACCACTGACAGCAGGAGAATAAATACAGCAGCAGTAGGAGGAGGAGTGACGTGTGGCACTGGCAGCAGGCAATGTATTGTGTGGACCCTGGCGGTGGAACCACTGACAGCAGGAGGATAAATACAGCAGCAGTAGGATGATTGACATGTGGCACTGGCTGCAGGCAATGTATTGTGTGGACCCTGGCAGTGGAACCACTGACAGCAGGAGGAAAAATACAGCAGCAGTAGGAGGAGGAGTTACGTGTGGCACTGGCAGCAGGTAATGTATTGTGTGGACTCTGGCGGTGGGACCACTGACAGCAGGAGGATAAATACAGTAGCAGTAGGAGTGACGTGTGGCACTGGCAGCAGGCAATGTATTGTGTGGACCCTGGTGGTGGGGCCACTGACAGCAGGAGGATAAATACAGCAGCAGTAGGAGGAGGAGTGACGTGTGGCACTGGCAGCAGGCAATGTATTGTGTGGACCCTGGTGGTGGGACCCCTGACAGCAGGAGGATAAATACAGCAGCAGTAGGAGGAGTGACGTGTGGCACTGGCAGCAGGCAATGTATTGTGTGGACCCTGGCGGTGGGACCACTGACAGCAGGACTATAAATACAGCAGCAGTAGGAGGAGTGACGTGTGGCACTGGCAGCAGGCAATGTATTGTGTGGACCCTAGCGGTGGGACCACTGACAGCAGGAGGATAAATACAGCAGCAGTAGGAGGAGTGACGTGTGGCACTGGCAGCAGGCAATGTATTGTGTGGACCCTGGCGGTGGGACCACTGACAGCAGGAGGATAAATACTGCAGCAGCAGTAGGAGGAGTGATGTGTGGCACTGGCAGCAGGCAATGTATTGTGTGGATCCTGGCGGTGGGACCACTGACAGCAGGATGATAAATACAGCAGCAGTAGGAGGAGGAGTGACGTGTGGCACTGGCAGCAGGCAATGTATTGTGTGGACCCTGGCGGTGGGACTGTGTTGTAACTCTTATTTATTACACACACTACAGATGATGATAAAATCACACAGTAACAGTGAAAAAAAAAATACTGAACGGGTACTAGTAGTTTAGTAGTAGACACTAGTAGTACGCACGCAGGTAACTAAGAAATACCTAGCGTACTACACTATAAGTAAGTCATGCAGCAGACAGTCGGTGACAATTACAATCGGTCACACGCAGTCAGACGCAATCAATCAATCAATAGGCTCGGGCAGGTGACAGTCACAGGTCACTCACAACGGATACTGGGGGTGGCCTGTACACAGTCAGTAACTAACTAACACAGTACTGAAACTAATAAAGTAACAGACTACAGCAGTAATAAATAATTAAATAATTAACTAAACTAGCACTACTAAGTACACAACTGACTAGAATCCCTAACCTACCTAAGCTAGTAGTAGGCTAAGGCTACCTAGGCTAGCAGGCCTAGCCTGCACACAGACTAACACTAGCCTAGCACAGTATACAGTATACACTAGCTGACTAAAAACAATCAAAATACGAGCTAACTATATAAGACAACAATAAATGTGTTTAGGAGGTGTTTAGGAAGCAAAACGCTAGGTTTAGCAGTGAAAATGCACTTGATCAGACGCAGCACAGCACTGGAGATACTCTCAGTACCAGCACAGTCACACAAGTACGTGGCTCCGCAAGATGGCCACCGCCTTATATATCATCCCCGAATCCCGAAGCCGAGCCCACAGCTCCATCCGGCCGAATTCGAGTGCGCACATTAGGGAGGCTTGGCATTCGGATTCGGCATGGATTGAATTATTCGGGTTCGGGTTTGCATTCAGCAAACCTGAAAAATCGCCCGAATTTTCGGGTAAACTTTGCATTCGGGGTCCTGCTGAGCACCCCTGGTGGATGCTGAATTTGCTGGAGCAGGGACATTTTGTTTGTTTCTCCAACTACCTGGGTTTGGGAGTAATACAGACTGACGTCGAACGATATATTTTGGCTGAACAGTGTCAACAATACATGGGTTTTTGTGGTTTAGGGGACTGCAGCCCCACTCCACTTTTTGCACATATTTATGGCCTCCTTTTAATTGATATTTATCTTTTTCAGTGTATGTTCTGTATGTATATTTGTTGGGTTAACATTTCTATAAGAAATTAGTAGTAATATAATAAAATTTAATATTTTTCTAATCTTACGTGAACCCAAGAGTCAATTCTTTTTCTGGTGCATACACACAAAAATAACAATACAGGAGGACTTTCTAGGCCCTGCTGTATATGACACTGACCGACTTTACTACCTGTAACGAGAATCCGTTATGGAGGGCAAGTCTGCCAT
The DNA here is from genome assembly GCF_040937935.1 of Hyperolius riggenbachi. Lineage (NCBI taxonomy): Eukaryota > Metazoa > Chordata > Amphibia > Anura > Hyperoliidae > Hyperolius > Hyperolius riggenbachi. The sequence goes on along the minus strand of NC_090654.1, from coordinate 171,032,195 downwards.
CCATTCAAGTGAAAGATGTAACTTGTGCCAGAACTTTGCGCTCACAAGCTGGAGTATCTGGACAATCCTGGTTTCCTGGTATTTTGTATTCCTGTGTCTGCTACCCTGTTACTGAACCTATTCCCTGTCTGACCTTGATTCCTGTCTGCTCCTTTGTACTGTGATTGCTCGATTGTTGACGACTTTATGCTTGTTCTGACCGTGATTTCTGCCTGCCTCCTTGTACTGCGATTGTGTATATATTTATCCTGTGTATATATCCTGTATATATTTAGTTAGATAGATAAATAGGGTTTTGGGGATTTGCAATTTGCTTGTATGGTGTTTATGCATGTGGTGATTGCATCATTGTGTATATTTGTCTTTGCATTCCTGATTGTTTGTTGTGCATGCAATTGCATGGAATTTGCATTATATTGTCTGAAGCACGATTTGTCAATAAACATTTTGCACAGTGTTTCCCTGCCTCAGTGTCTGTGTTGCTGCAAACTGTGATCAATCCCAGTTTCTCCGTTCAGGCTTGTAACAAAAGGTATGCACTGACTCCCAGGTATAATGCAATGTGCAGTCACAGATGCAGTGAAAGGTATGCAGTGACTGCAAACAGCTGTTTGTGTAGTGACGGCCGTGCTGGACTGGTGCGCACCATGATGAGAGTGCAGGTGATGGCGGCTTTCCAGCCCATATGGTCGCCGGGCTGAGGTAGCTGAATGACAGAACAGAGACTGTCCAGCTGATCAAATTTGGTCTGTCGAAATGAAGCAGCGACCTTATTATCTTTGGTGTGCCACCTCCCGAGACACTCATATAGCCGTCGGTCATTGCTTCATTGTGATATGCAAGCCCCTTCACCGCGGCAAGGTAATGATCACGAAGTGGAATTGGCACATGTACATGCCTTTTGTTTTGTTGTTGCGGCTGCAACCTCCGGGATCCATGCCTCATTCATTTTGATAAAGGTGAGGTATTGAACACTTTTGTGACTTAGGCGACTTCTCTTCTCAGTGACAATGCCTCCAGCTGCGCTGAAGGTCCTTTCTGACAGGACGCTTGAGGCAGGGCAAGACAGAAGTTGGATGGCAAATTGGACAGCTCTGGCCACAGGTCAAGCCTGCGCACCCAGTAGTCCATCGCTGCTCATACTGTCGATGGTTCTTTCTCTACCATAGTTAAAGAAAGCGCACGGCCGGGGAGTCAGGGTTCGATTCCGGTCCGGAGTTGGAGCCTGAGAAACAGCTACCACCACACATCCAAGGAAGGCAGCAGGCTTGGCATGCAAGTCCCGAGGTAGTGACAAAAAAACAACAATACAGGAGGACTTTCGAAACCCTGCTGTATATGACACTACTAATCGACTTTACTACCTTTAGCAAGAAACTGTTCTGGAGGGCAAGTCTGCCATCCATTCAAGTGAAAGGTATGCACTAACTGCCAGGTATAATACAATGTGCAGTCACAGATGCAGTGAAAGGTATGCAGTGACTGGTATTACAATACAATATGCAGCTGTCACACAGGTGCAGTTAACAGGTATGCTCGGAGTGGTATATTACACAGTGTGCGGTCACACAGGTACTGTGAACAATTATGCAATGACTGGTATTACAAATGTGCACCTGTCACACACACGCAGGTACAGGACAGGCACAGTGACACTGCGTGTGCTCACGTAGGTAGGTGGGTGGACTGAAGTGAACAACAGGTAGTAGGTATATGCAGCGATGGGTAGAGATGGCCGGAACAGTTCGCTGGCGAAAGGTTCACAGCGATCTTCCGGGGATTCGCAATCGCGGAGAACTGCAAACTTTTGCAGACGTTTGGTTCGCCCCCATAATGCACCATTAGGGTCAACTGACCCTCTACATCACAGTCAGCAGGCACATTGTAACAGGCTACACTCCCTCCTGGAGCCACTCCCCCCCCCTCCTAATAAAAGGCAGGCATCGCCAGCCATTTTACTCACTTGTGTGCCTGCAGTAAATAGAGAAGGGACAGCTGCTGCTGCTCCTGCTGCAGACTCTCATAGGGAAAGATTAGTTAGGCTCTTGTAGGCTTGTTAGCTTGCTCCTTGCTGATTCTTATTGCTAAAATAGCACCCCACAACAGCTCTTTTGAGATCTAATCTTGTTCTTGTGATCTATTTTTTTTTCTGTGTGTCCCACTGACACTTGTGTTGCATAGACAGCCTTGATAATTCATACTGTGTGTGTGCCCCTGCCAGGCCCAGCACATTCAGTGACTACCTGTGTGTGTGACAGGTGCACATTGTAATACCCATTACTGCATATACCTACCTACCTGTTCAAAGTGCACCTACCTTCGTGAGCTGAGCGCACGCAGTGTCACTGTGCCTGTCCGCTACCTGTCTGTGTGTGACAGGTGCACATTGTAATACCCATCACTGCATATACCTACCTAACTGTTGTTCACAGTGCACCCACCCACCTACCTAAGTTGAGCGCACGCAGTGTCACTGTGCCTGTCCGCTACCAGTCTGTGTGTGACAGGTGCAGATTGTAATACCCATTACTGCATATACCTACCTGTTCTGTTCAGTGCACCCACCTCATCACTGCATATACCTACCTGTTGTGTTCAGTCCACCCACCTACCTACGTGAGTGCACGCAGTGTGATACACCACTCCATGCATACCTGTTAACTGCACCTGTGTCACTGCACATTGTATTAGTCAAGCCAGTGCATACCTTTCACTTCATCTCCCCCCCCCCCCCCGATATGGACACAATGGACAAAACAGGCAGAGGTAGAGGCAGACCCAGAGGAAGGCCACCCGGCAGGTCTGTGCGAGGTCGTGTTGATGTGACTTCGTGCGGCCCTGGCAGTACAGTGCTCAGAAGAAGGCACGTCCCATCAACTCCCAAGATTGTCAGGAGGTGGTTGACTATTTAACACAGAACACCTCATCGTCTGCAGCCACAAGCGCTACTACAAGCACCACATCCGTTGCATTTGACACTTCACAGGAGTTAATTGGTGGGGAATTAACTAATTCACAGCCATTATTGTTACAACCAGATGAAGGCGCTAAGCAAGTTAAACCACCTCATATGTCTGAGTTAGACGGCGACACTATGGACGTAATATGTGAGGAGGAGGAGGAGGAGGATGAAGTACCTGCTGTTGGTGCCGTTTTGGAGATGTCTGAGGCAAGCGAAGCTGGGCAGGATGATTATGATGATACGGATCCCACATGGGTTCCTTATAGACAAGATGACCAAGGGGACAGTTCAGAAGGGGAGTCAGAGACAAGTAGGAGGAGACGAGTGCCTGAAAGAAGCAGGGGGAGCTCGTCATCAGAAACAGCTGGTGGCAGTGTCCGGCGCCATATATCGACACCTATGTACAGCCAGCCAACATGCCCTTCAACGTCAGCTGCTGATGCCACCATAGTGCCATCACCCTATGTGTCTGCCTCAGATCGGAGCAATGCCATCTGTTCTGTCTGCCTCCAAAAATTGAACCATGGAAAGGCCAACACTCACGTAGGGACAAGTGCCTTACGAAGGCACTTGGAGAAAAGGCACAAACTGCAATGGGAAGAGCACCTGAGCAAAAGCAGCACACAAAAGGAATGCCACCCTCCTTCGCCTCTTCCTCCTTCAGGTGCAGCATCTTCAGCCGCTTTCTCCCTTGCAGCTTCACAGCCACCCTCCTCCACTCCGCCTCTGCCCTTGAGCGGTTCCTGCTCCTCAGGTGTCCGTGAAGGATATCTTTGAGTGGAAGAAACCAATTTCTGCCAGTCACCCCCTTGCCCGGCGTCTGACAGCTGGTGTGGCGGAACTGTTAGCTCGCCAGCTGTTACCATTCAAGCTGGTGGACTCTGAGGCCTTCCGTAAATTTTTGGCCATTGGAACACCGCAGTGGAAGATACCAGGCTGCAATTATTTTTCTAAAAAGACGATACCCAAACTGTACCATGAAGTTGAGAGGCAAGTGGTGTCATCTTTGGCACACAGCGTTAGGTCAAGGGTCCACCTGACCACTGATGTCTGGTCTGCCAAGCACGGTCAGGGCAGGTACATAACTTACACAGCCCATTGGGTCAACCTGGTGACCGATGGCAAGCAGGGAGTACGTAGCTGTGCAGCGGACCAACTTGTGACACCTCCACGGCTTGCAGGCAGGCAGGCCTCCTGCCACCTCCTCTCCTCCTGCTCCATCCTCTTCACTGTCGTCCTCCTCCTCCTCCTCCTTGGCTGAGTGGCACTTCAACTCTACTGGTGCTGCTATCTCCTCTCCAGCTACACAGCCCCATCTCCCCAGGGCCTATGCTGCATGCCAGGTACGACGGTGTAATGCCATATTAGACCTGTCTTGCCTCAAAGCAGAGAGTCACACTGGACCAGCTCTCATGGCTGCTCTTAACAAACAGGTGGATCAGTGGCTGACCCCGCACCAGCTGGAGATCGGCAACGTGGTGTGTGACAACGGCAGCAATCTCATTTCTGCGTTCAATTTGGGAAAGTGGACACATGTACCCTGCATGGCACATATGCTGAATCTAGTCATTCAAAGATTTGTGTCAAAGTACCCAGGCTTAGAGGACGTCCTGAAGCAGGCCAGGAAGTTGTGTGGGCATTTCAGGCGGTCTTACTCGGCCATGGCACACTTTGCAGACATTCAGCAGAGAAACAACTTGCCGGTGAGACACTTGATATGTGATAGCCCGACTCGCTGGAATTCGACCCTGCTCATGTTCTCTCGTCTGCTAGAACAGGAGAAAGCCGTCACCCAGTACCTGTACAATTACAGTAGAAGGACACAATCTGGGGAGATGGGGATGTTCTGGCCCCCCGAACTGGACACTGATGCGAAATGCATGCAGACTCATGCGGCCGTTTGAGGAGGTGAGCAACCTGGTGAGTCGTAGTGAAGGCATCATCAGTGACTTGATCCCATACGCTTACTTCCTGGAGCGTGCCGTGCGTAGAGTGGTGGATCAAGCTGTGGAGGAGCGTGAAGAGGAACAGTTACAGCAGGAACAGTTGTGGGAGCAATTTACATCAGAATCAGATGTTTCCTCAACAACTGCGGCAGCACAGAGGAGGGAGGAGGAGGAAGAGTTGTGTGGGGAAGAGGAGTGAGGCCCAGTGCACACCGAGCGGTTTTTGGAGCGATCCGCCGGCCGCATCCGCCTGGAAAAATGCTTGGCTAATGTATTGCAATGGGATGGTGCACACCGGCGGTTTGAGGTTTTTGCCAAGCCGCAAACGCGCCTCCTGCTGCGCGTTTGCGGTTTGCTAAAAAACCTCAAACCGCCGGTGTGCACCACACATTGAAATACAATAGCCAAGCATTTTTACTGGCTGATGCGGCTGGTGGATCGCATACAAAATCCACTTGGTGTGCACCCGGCCAAATATCTGCTCTCTGCTCCCAAAACCGCTAGCGTTTTGACGATCTGCTAGCGGTTTTGATGTGCACTGGGCCTTAGACTCGGATGATGAGGAAGGTGTTTCTTTGGAGGAGGAGGAAGAACAACCGCAGCAGGCGTCGCAGGGGGCTTGTGCTTGAAGGCAGACACATAATAGTAATAGGACTTGTAAATGTAAAGGATCACAATTAGTTTCAAACCAAATTGGCACACAGATCAGTATTGTGAGACAGGTATATAAATATCTTTTAAATTATAACTCACTTTGCTAAGCAGAAGAGGGCTCAGCCAGAGGCGTATCTAGAGGGGTAGAGTTGAGCTGAAATTTTCGTAATTTCGCATTACTATAATTACGCATGCGAAATTTGCGATTACGATGCGAAATTAGCGTAGCGAAATTGCCATTAAAATCGTAATTGAAAATACCGTAAGCGTAATTTTCAACGCGAAATTTCGCGTTTCGTTCATGCCGTAATTTCGCATTAAACGCTACCGTAATTTCGCGTTAAACCGTAACGCTCCGTATAATATAAAAAAGCCGCCGACTTTAAGGGTTAATAGCAAAGCCCCCTTAAATGCTAAGAGCCTCAAATTTGGAGAATATATTAAGGAGATCAGGAGGAATAAGAGGAAAAATTTTTTTTTCAAAAAGACCTTATAGTTTTTGAGAAAATCGATGTTAAAGTTTCAAAGTAAAAATGTATACATTTAAAAACCCGCCGACTTTAACGGTTAATAGCAAAGCCTGCTTAAAGTTTAGGAACACCAAATTCCTAGGGTATATTAAGGGGATCAGTGGGAATAAGAGGAAAAAAATTTTTTTCAAAAACACCTTATAGTTTTTGAGAAAATCGATTTTTAAGTTTCAAGGGCAAAAATGTCTTTTAAATGCGGAAAATGTCAGGTTTTTTTGCACAGGTAACAATAGTGTATTATTTTCATAGATTCCCCCAAGTAGGAAGAGTTTTACTTACTTCGTTCTGAGTAGTGGTGCTCAAATACCCCTTTTTAAAATTCGAGTTTGGTCGAATTCGAATAGTAAATTATTCGAGGTCATTCGAATATTCGAGTCGAATAATTTTTACTATTCGATTCGACCTCGGACTTCGAGCTCACTATTCGAGTCGGTATTCGAGCTCACTATTCGAGCTGACTATTCGAATTGGCCTTAAATAGCTTCCAACACTTGTTTTGAGGGTGAATGATGCAAGAAACCTCTTTTTTTCCAAGTAACAACAGCAAGTGATTATGTGGGGATGTTCCTTTAAAAAAAAATGTGGAAAGAGAAGTTGTGTCCTTAATTTTGTTCAGTAGTGTTACTGTATATACTTCTTCTTCTTCTTCTTCTTCTTCTTCTTCTTCTTCTTCTTCTTCTTCTTCTTCTTCTTCTTCTTCTTCTTCTTCTTCTTCTTCTTCATCTTCTTCTTCTTCTTCTTCTTCTTCATCTTCTTCTTCTTCTTCTTCTTCTTCATCTTCTCCTTCCTTTTCAATATAGTCTTATTCTTCTTCACGTATTTCTCTTTTCAATTTTTTTTTAAAGAAATGCAGCTATTTTTGAGCGTAACAAATAGCTGGTGGGCGCACGCATGTTGGAAGCGCCATTGTATGTGCTCCCTGGCAGTGGAAACACAAAGACAGCAGGAGGTAAATTCAGCAGCAGGAGGAGGAGGATGAGTGTGTGGCAGCAGGCAGTCAATGAGGCAGGCAGCTCGCCGTGACATAATAGCCCTGGTACCTAGCGGTGATACCAGGGCTGTAAATAAACACAACAGGAGGTCCCAGACAGCGGTCGTGCAGCCCACATTGTGTCCAATACACAACTGGGACAACACAGTTTTCAACCCGGGCACCTCAGAAAAATTAAACCTTTTTTTGTTTTTTTAATGGTTTGTTTGGTTTTGGTTTTGCAACCAATATAGCTATTGTTTGACGTAATAGCTGGTGGCAGAGTGGCAGCAGAAGGTAAATCATCTGTGTACCCTGGCAGTGGGAAACACAGACAGACAGCAGCAGCAGGAGGAGGAATGGAGGAGTAGGCGAGCAGCTATTGTTTGACGTAATAGCTGGTGGCAGAGTGGCAGCAGAAGGTAAATCATCTGTGTACCCTGGCAGTGGGAAACACAGACAGACAGCAGCAGCAGCAGCAGGAGGAGGTATGGAGGAGCAGTGTGAGTGTGGCAGCAGGTAGGCAGCGTGACATAATAGCCCTGGTACCTAGCGGTGATACCAGGGCTGTAAATAAACACAACAGGAGGTCCCAGACAGCGGTCGTGCAGCCCACATTGTGTCCAATACACAACTGGGACAACACAGTTTTCAACCCGGGCACCTCAGAAAAATTAAACCTTTTTTTTTTTTTTTATGGTTTTTTGGTTTTTGGTTTTGCAACCAATATAGCTATTGTTTGACGTAATAGCTGGTGGCAGAGTGGCAGCAGAAGGTAAATCATCTGTGTACCCTGGCAGTGGGAAACACAGACAGACAGCAGCAGCAGGAGGAGGAATGGAGGAGTAGGCGAGCAGCTATTGTTTGACGTAATAGCTGGTGGCAGAGTGGCAGCAGAAGGTAAATCATCTGTGTACCCTGGCAGTGGGAAACACAGACAGACAGCAGCAGCAGCAGCAGGAGGAGGTATGGAGGAGCAGTGTGAGTGTGGCAGCAGGTAGGCAGCGTGACATAATAGCCCTGGTACCTAGCGGTGATACCAGGGCTGTAAATAAACACAACAGGAGGTCCCAGACAGCGGTCGTGCAGCCCACATTGTGTCCAATACACAACTGGGACAACACAGTTTTCAACCCGGGCACCTCAGAAAAATTAAACCTTTTTTTTTTTTTTTATGGTTTTTTGGTTTTTGGTTTTGCAACCAATATAGCTATTGTTTGACGTAATAGCTGGTGGCAGAGTGGCAGCAGAAGGTAAATCATCTGTGTACCCTGGCAGTGGGAAACACAGACAGACAGCAGCAGCAGGAGGAGGAATGGAGGAGTAGGCGAGCAGCTATTGTTTGACGTAATAGCTGGTGGCAGAGTGGCAGCAGAAGGTAAATCATCTGTGTACCCTGGCAGTGGGAAACACAGACAGACAGCAGCAGCAGCAGCAGGAGGAGGTGTGGAGGAGCAGTGTGAGTGTGGCAGCAGGTAGGCAGCGTGACATAATAGCCCTGGTACCTAGCGGTGATACCAGGGCTGTAAATAAACACAACAGGAGGTCCCAGACAGCGGTCGTGCAGCCCACATTGTGTCCAATACACAACTGGGACAACACAGTTTTCAACCCGGGCACCTCAGAAAAATTAAACCTTTTTTTTTTTTTTATGGTTTTTTGGTTTTTGGTTTTGCAACCAATATAGCTATTGTTTGACGTAATAGCTGGTGGCAGAGTGGCAGCAGAAGGTAAATCATCTGTGTACCCTGGCAGTGGGAAACACAGACAGACAGCAGCAGCAGGAGGAGGAATGGAGGAGTAGGCGAGCAGCTATTGTTTGACGTAATAGCTGGTGGCAGAGTGGCAGCAGAAGGTAAATCATCTGTGTACCCTGGCAGTGGGAAACACAGACAGACAGCAGCAGCAGCAGCAGGAGGAGGTATGGAGGAGCAGTGTGAGAGTGGCAGCAGGTAGGCAGCGTGACATAATAGCCCTGGTACCTAGCGGTGATACCAGGGCTGTAAATAAACACAACAGGAGGTCCCAGACAGCGGTCGTGCAGCCCACATTGTGTCCAATACACAACTGGGACAACACAGTTTTCAACCCGGGCACCTCAGAAAAATTAAACCTTTTTTTTTTTTTTATGGTTTTTTGGTTTTTGGTTTTGCAACCAATATAGCTATTGTTTGACGTAATAGCTGGTGGCAGAGTGGCAGCAGAAGGTAAATCATCTGTGTACCCTGGCAGTGGGAAACACAGACAGACAGCAGCAGCAGGAGGAGGAATGGAGGAGTAGGCGAGCAGCTATTGTTTGACGTAATAGCTGGTGGCAGAGTGGCAGCAGAAGGTAAATCATCTGTGTACCCTGGCAGTGGGAAACACAGACAGACAGCAGCAGCAGCAGCAGGAGGAGGTGTGGAGGAGCATTGTGAGTGTGGCAGCAGGTAGGCAGCGTGACATAATAGCCCTGGTACCTAGCGGTGATACCAGGGCTGTAAATAAACACAACAGGAGGTCCCAGACAGCGGTCGTGCAGCCCACATTGTGTCCAATACACAACTGGGACAACACAGTTTTCAACCCGGGCACCTCAGAAAAATTAAACCTTTTTTTTTTTTTTTTTATGGTTTTTTGGTTTTTGGTTTTGCAACCAATATAGCTATTGTTTGACGTAATAGCTGGTGGCAGAGTGGCAGCAGAAGGTAAATCATCTGTGTACCCTGGCAGTGGGAAACACAGACAGACAGCAGCAGCAGGAGGAGGAATGGAGGAGTAGGCGAGCAGCTATTGTTTGACGTAATAGCTGGTGGCAGAGTGGCAGCAGAAGGTAAATCATCTGTGTACCCTGGCAGTGGGAAACACAGACAGACAGCAGAAGGGCAGTACACAGCAGCCCACTGTAGGTGTAAAATGTGTGGCTGCAGGTGACGTAATAGTCAAAGTGAACCAGGCTGGCTTAGTGAGCAGGAGCCAGGAGGTGGTAAAGGGTGGTAAGGCACATTAACGATGGTTCCGGCAGCCAGTTCATGTCCCCCTCTCGCCGACAACAGGGGCCAGGAACTCGCCTTCCACCCACGCCTGGTTCATCTTGAGAAACGTCAGTCTGTCCACAGACTTGTGAGACAGACGTGAGCGTTTCTCGGTGACCACGCCACCAGCTGCACTGAAGCAGCGCTCGGACAGCACGCTGGAAGGGGGGCAGGACAGCACTTCCAGGGCGTACTGCGCCAGCTCGCTCCAGATCTCCATGCGCTTGACCCAATACTCCATGGGATCAACAGGGGCATCGCTGTCAAGCCCGCTGTACGACCCCATGTAGTCAGCCACCATGCGGGTCAGGCGCTGGCTGTGACCGGAGGAGGATGCTGCTGCATGCATCTCCTCTCTAGTCACTGCTGCCGGAGCCTCTACAGTCCTGTAGAGCTCGTGGCTGAGAGACAGCAGGTCTGTGGGGCGCTTGCTGCTGCTGGATGCAGGCACCTGCTGCTGCCTCTGTGCTGGCTGCTGGACAGTGGGGGTGGAAGGCTGGGGGAAGGCTTCCTCCAAGCGCTCAACAAGGGCCTGCTGCAAGCTCCTTATTTGTTGCGCTGGGTCTCCTCCTGCAGGCGGCAGGAACTGGCTCAACTTCCCCTTGAGGCGTGGGTCCAACATCATGCTGATCCAGATGTCCTCCCTCTGCTTCATCTGGATCACCCTGGGGTCCCTGCGCAGGCACGTCAGCATGTGCGCTGCCATTGGGAAGAGGCGGGCCACGTCTGCTGGCACATCGACGTCAGTGCTGTCCTCATCCTCCTCCTCTGCCGCCTCATCCTCTCTCCACCCCCGCACCAACTCAGCTGCGCTGTGCTGATCCCCCTCATCAGCAGCCAGGTCAGGGACCTCCACCAAGTCCTCCTCCTCCTCCCCCTCAGAGGTGGACTGCGCAGCTGGTTGCCGCTCCTGCTGGTCCAAGGCTGCCGCTCCCTGTTCCAGCAAAGCATCGAGGGCCCTGTTCAGCAGAGAAACCAGGGGCACCCACTCGCAGACCATAGCATGGTCCCTGCTCACCATGTTTGTGGCCTGCAGGAAGGGAGCCAGCACTAAGCACACCTGCTGCATGTGCCTCCAGTCATCATCGGGGACGATGGACGGGAAGTTGCTGGTCTTGTCCCTTCTCTGAGCTGCGGAAACAGTGGCCAGGGCAAGGTACTGTTTGACAGCGCGCCTCTGTTCAACCAGACGCTCCAACATCGCCAGGGTGGAGTTCCAGCGAGTCGGAACGTCAAGGATCAGCCGATGGCGTGGCAGATCCAGCTCCTTTTGCACGTCTTCCAGGCTCGCACAGGCTGCAGCCGAGCGCCGGAAGTGACGCACAACATTCCTTGCCGTTTCCAGCAGTTCGCCCATCCCCTGGTAGGTGCGCAGGAACTTCTGCACCACCAGGTTCAGCACGTGGGCAAGACAGGGGATGTGGGTCAGGTTTCCCCTGTCTATTGCGGCAACCAGATTGGCCCCATTGTCGGCCACCACCTCTCCGACTCTGAGGCCTCTGGGGGTCAGCCAAATCCTCTCCTGCTCCTGGAGTTTGGCCAACACATGGGTTGCCGTCAGCTTGGTCTTCCCAAGGCTGACCAAGTGCAGCAGCGCTTGGCAGTGGCGGGCCTTCACGCTGCTGCTGAGGCGGGGGGTTTGGCCAGGTGTGCCGGAGGATGGCAGAGGATCGGAGGAACCTGCTGCAGTTCCCCTGAGCCTGCGGGGTGGCACCACCCACTGTGTTGCTGCTGCTGCTGTGCCCGCTGCTGCTCTCCCATCCTCACCCCCTTCCACCAAGCTGACCCAGTGGACAGTGAAGGACAGGTAGCGGCCTGTCCCGAAGCGGCTGCTCCAGGAGTCCATGGTGACGTGGACCCTTTCACCAACCGCGTGCTCCAGCCCTCGCTCCACATTGGCCATCACAAAGCGGTGCAGTGCAGGAATGGCCTTGCGGGCAAAGAAGTGTCTGCTGGGGAGCTGCCAGTCTGGGGCTGCGCAAGCAAGCAGCGCACGAATGTCGCTCCCCTCCTGCACGAGCGTGTACGGCAGGAGTTGGGAGCACATGGCCCGTGCCAGCAAGCCGTTCAGCTGCCGCACGCGACGGCTGCTGGGAGGCAGAGCCCTAACCACCCCCTGGAAGGACTCGCTCAAAAGGCTCTGGCGTGGCCTTTTGCTGACACGGGAATCAGCAGACACAGCAGAGGAGGCCACTGAGGACTGGCTGCCAGAACAGGCCTCAGTGTCGGCGGCAGGAGTTGCAGAGGGGGGAGGAGCAGTGCGTTTCCGCACTCCTGCTGGTGCTCCTGGAGGAGCAGGAGGGCGGGTGGCTGCTGTTGCTGCTGCTGCTGCTGAAGGCTGTGCAGTGATGGGTGTGGTGCCACTGCCAGCACCAGATGCCTTCAGCCTCTGGAACTCCTCATGCTGGTGGAAATGTTTAGCCGCAAGGTGGTTGATGAGCGAGCTGGTGCAGAACTTTAAGGGGTCTGCACCTCTGCTCAACTTCCGCTGACAGTGGTTGCAAGTGGCGTACTTGCTGTACACAGTGGGCATGGTGAAATATCGCCAGATTGGTGACTTAAACATCCCCCTACGGCATGGAAGCGCTGCTGCCTGTCTCCCTGTGGTGGTTGGGGGGGGGGGCTTGGGGGGCTTGGGTGCGGCTCGTGGTGGTACTGGCAGATGCTGCTGCTGCTGAGCCTGAGACACCAGCAGGCTGTGGGACCTGCCTACTGCTGCTGCCAATGCTTGCAATGATGCGCCTCCTTGCAAGGCCCACAAGAGCATCCTCCTCCTCCTCCTCAGAGCTGCTGAGGACGACATCCCCTGGAGGTGGTGGCACCCAGTCTCTGTCTGTCACCGGGTCATCATCATCCTCCCCCTCCTGAAACATGTCCTGCTGGGATGAGGACCCCCCAAACTCCTCTCCTGATGCATGGATGGGCTGCTTGACTGTCGCCACAGTCTTGCTGTCCAATCCCTCATCCCCCAAAGTGCCCATCAGCATCTCCTCCTCAAGATCGCCAACAACAGCAGACAATTTACTCATGATGCCTGGGGTCAAAAGACTGCTGAATGACAGGTCGGCGAGTGACGGTGAACTGGCCTCCTCCCCAGACCCTGCTGGGCGGCTGATGCGAACAGGGGTGGTGGTGGTGGTGAGGGTGGAGGCCTCGGATGCAGAGCTGATGGCGGGCTGCTCATCCTCCGTCATGAGTTGCACCACAGTGTCTGCATCCTTTTCCTCAATGGGACGTTTCCGACCCGGCTGGAGGAAAATGGGAGCAGGTGCTACACGCTGCTGCTGCTGTGTCTCTGCAGCGTGAGTTGCAGATGCTCCTGCTGGGCGGCGCCCAAGGCGTCCACGGCCAGTGGCTATGGGAGGAATGTTAGCCACTGACGCTGCTGCTGCTGCTGCGGAACTGTGCATGGTGGCGCGCCCGCGGCCGCGGCTTGCCACAATGCTGCTCCCTCTCCTCCTGATTCCCTTGCTGCCCTTCCCCTTGCCCAAACCGCGCTGGCTGCCACTTCCAGACATCTTAAATGTTTTGGGCGTATAGACAAAAGTTTTGTAAAAGGGCGGGTGAAAAGTGGGGTACTTTAATGGAGTGGGTTGGTTGGTGAGGTGACTGAGTGAGTGTCCCCTAGTACAGTAAGTAAGTAGTAACAGTCAGGAAGTACAACTAGCAGTTACAATAATCAGTAGTAATCACAAGTAAATTTAGTGTGTGTACACTCAGACAGTGAGTGCACGCACGCAGGAGCTAGTAGCCTATGAACACAGTGACTGAGTGTCCTAGACTCCTAGTACAGTAAGAGTAAGTAGTAACAGTAAGTAGAACTAACTAATTACAATAATCAATCAGCGATCAGAAGGAAATGGAGTGTGGGTGTGTGTACACTCAGACAGTGAGTGCACGCACGCAGGAGCTAGTAGCCTATGAACACAGTGACTGAGTGTCCTAGACTCCTAGTACAGTAAGAGTAAGTAGTAACAGTAAGTAGAACTAACTAATTACAATAATCAATCAGCGATCAGAAGGAAATGGAGTGTGGGTGTGTGTACACTCAGACAGTGAGTGCACGCACGCAGGAGCTAGTAGCCTATGAACACAGTGACTGAGTGTCCTAGACTCCTAGTACAGTAAGAGTAAGTAGTAACAGTAAGTACAACTAACTAATTACGATAATCAATCAGCGATCAGAAGGAAATGGAGTGTGGGTGTGTGTACACTCAGACAGTGAGTGCACGCACGCAGGAGCTAGTAGCCTATGAACACAGTGACTGAGTGTCCTAGACTCCTAGTACAGTAAGAGTAAGTAGTAACAGTAAGTACAACTAACTAATTACGATAATCAATCAGCGATCAGAAGGAAATGGAGTGTGGGTGTGTGTACACTCAGACAGTGAGTGCACGCACGCAGGAGCTAGTAGCCTATGAACACAGTGACTGAGTGTCCTAGACTCCTAGTACAGTAAGAGTAAGTAGTAACAGTAAGTAGAACTAACTAATTACAATAATCAATCAGCGATCAGAAGGAAATGGAGTGTGGGTGGTGTGTGTACACTCAGACAGTGAGTGACCGCACGCAGGAGCTAGTAGCCTATGAACACACAGTGACTGAGTGTCCTAGACTCCTAGTACAGTAAGAGTAAGTAGTAACAGTAAGTAGAACTAACTAATTACAATAATCAATCAGCGATCAGAAGGAAATGGAGTGTGGGTGGTGTGTGTACACTCAGACAGTGAGTGACCGCACGCAGGAGCTAGTAGCCTATGAACACACAGTGACTGAGTGTCCAAGACTCCTAGTACAGTAAGAGTAAGTAGTAACAGTAAGTAGAACTAACTAATTACAATAATCAATCAGCGATCAGAAGGAAATGGAGTGTGGGTGGTGTGTGTACACTCAGACAGTGAGTGACCGCACGCAGGAGCTAGTAGCCTATGAACACACAGTGACTGAGTGTCCTAGACTCCTAGTACAGTAAGAGTAAGTAGTAACAGTAAGTAGAACTAACTAATTACAATAATCAATCAGCGATCAGAAGGAAATGGAGTGTGGGTGGTGTGTGTACACTCAGACAGTGAGTGACCGCACGCAGGAGCTAGTAGCCTATGAACACAGTGACTGAGTGTCCTAGACTCCTAGTACAGTAAGAGTAAGTAGTAACAGTAAGTAGAACTAACTAATTACAATAATCAATCAGCGATCAGAAGGAAATGGAGTGTGGGTGGTGTGTGTACACTCAGACAGTGAGTGACCGCACGCAGGAGCTAGTAGCCTATGAACACAGTGACTGAGTGTCCTAGACTCCTAGTACAGTAAGAGTAAGTAGTAACAGTAAGTAGAACTAACTAATTACAATAATCAATCAGCGATCAGAAGGAAATGGAGTGTGGGTGGTGTGTGTACACTCAGACAGTGAGTGACCGCAGGCAGGAGCTAGTAGCCTATGAACACAGTGACTGTCTGACTGAGTGTCCTAGACTCCTAGTACAGTAAGAGTAAGTAGTAACAGTAAGTACAACTAACTAACAATAATCTATCAGTAATCAGAAGGAAATAGAGTGTGTGTACACACAGACAGTGAGTGAGTGCACACACGCAGGAGCTAGCTAGTAGCCTATAAACAGTGACAGTCTGTGAGTGTCCTACTCCTAGTACAGTATAACTACAATACTATTAGTAAAGGACAGCAGAAATACTGGTATAGATGAGAGAAATAAACAGAGGACAGCTGCCCACAGAGGCAAGGCCCCCCTGAGGCCTAAACCTGTAAGCTTGCAGCAGCTGCCTGTCTCTAATGTAACACACAAGCTACTAACTAAAATACAATGTCTATCTAACTAACAACAATATAGGTGTATATGGCAGGTGTAGGTGAGCAAAAACGCTAGGTAAATGATCACAATAGAGCACTTGCTAAGCCAAAGCACAAAGGAGCAACTCTCTCTCTGTACAAGTCTCAGGCAAGCATGGAGAAACGGAACATGGCGGCCGCTATTTATAGGGTAGGGGCTGGCCAGGGTCCCCCTCTGTGATTGGCTGCCGTCAGAGGGCCTGGGAGCCCTCTGATTGGCTCTAAGGACATCAATCTGGGCTATGACGCTATTCGAGCTCGGTACCGAGCTCGAATAGCGCCGTTTGCTCGAATAGCTCGAATAGTGAATGGGCTATTCGAGTGTACTCGGATAGCCCATTCGAATAGCTACAGCTATTCGGAGCTCGAATACCGAGCTCGGATAGCTGAAAAAGAGCTCGAATATTCGAGCTACTCGAATATTCGAGCTCTGCTGAGCACCACTGGTTCTGAGTGTGGGAAATATAAAAAAAAAACGACGTGGGGTCCCCCCTCCCAGACCTCTTTAACCCCTTGTCCCCCATGCAGGCTGGGATAGCCAGAATGCGGAGCACCGGCCGCGTGGGGCTCCGCCCCCTGACTATACCAGCCCGCATGGTCCATGGATTGGGGGGTCTCGGAAGGGGAGGGGCAGCCAAGCTTTCCCCTCCCCCTTCGAGCCCTTGTCCAATCCAAGGACAAGGGGCTCTTCTCCACCTCCGATGGGCGGTGGAGGTGGAGGCCGCGATTTCCTGGGTGGGGGGTTCATGGTGGAATCTGGGAGTCCCCTTTAAAAAGGGGTCCCCCAGATGCCCACCCCCCTCCCAGGAGAAATGAGTATAGAGGTACTTGTAGTACCCCTTACCCATTTCCTTTAAGAGTTAAAAGTAAATAAACACACAAACACATAGAAAAAGTATTTTAATTGAACAAAAAACATAACCACGAAAAAAGTCCTTTAATATTCTTAATTAACCATTAATACTTACCTGTCCCTTTAAATAAATGATCCCACGCAATATCCTCGGAAATGTTCTATCAGTTACAATGTAACAAAGTTATTACAATATAACAACTTTGTTACATTGTAACTACGCCGCACCCGACGCCACTCGCCGCTCAGCCGCCGCATACGCGTCGGTGCAGGACGCTAAGTCCCCGCAGCTCCCGCTGTCCACCCCGCCCACATCTGTCACCCACATGTCACCCACATGTGGGTGACATGTGGGTGACATGTGGGAGAGGCGGGGAGGGCAGCGGAGCCGGCGGGGACTTAGCGTCCTGCACGGACCCGACAGAGCTCTGAGCTATATAGCTCAGAGCTCTGAGAAGCATCTTTGTATTTGGGCTCCAAGGAGCCCCATTGGTCCTTAGCAGACCAATGGGGTTCCTTCAAATCAGAAGGAACCCCATTGGTCTGCTAAGGACCAATGGGGCTCCTTGGAGCCCAAATACAAAGATGCTTTCCTTCCATGCCAATGTCAGCATACTACGGGGTTAGTCCCGCCCTATGACCCCTCCAGGACCTGTCAGTATAAATTTTGAACACTCCCCCCAATGGTTGCTTTTTTTTTCTCGTCCTCCTCCAGGACTGTCACCAGGATTATTAGTGAGGAAGGTTTATTGTTTTATATCTTGCTCGTTTTTGTTTTTTCTTTTGTTTGCCTCACCTGCTGCTTTCTTGGCAGCCATCCATGCAGCTCCTCTGCGTGAAGTCCCCGCTGGTCCGCCTTAAAGAGGTGTAGGCGTCGGGATCCCCCCCTCTTTCTGCTGGTCTTTCTGGGGGGAAGGAGTTGGCTCAGCCGCGCTGTAAAGCAGCGCCGTACAGGAGTGGGCAGCGGCAGTAGATCTATGCGTTCCACTGCGGAGCGCAGGGAACTTCCGGGAGGAAGTGACATCACGGCTTCACTTCCGGTTTTTGTAGGGGTAGGAAGCTTAAATGCCCAGCGTCCCGGCGTGCAGTAACAGCGCATAGCATTGCGGAGTGCTGTGGAGACGCTGGAGTCAAGCTACTGAGACAGCAGGCTTAGGTGAGTGACACAGGACGGCAGTTTTGTGAGTAGACCGGCCGCACTGTGTCAAATACTACATGACATTGTGTATTTTTTGTTTGTTGTAGGTCTTTGGAGCTGTGCTGCGATCTATGCACCTTTTTTACACTGTACAGCTCTGCATCAAAACTTATTAAGGTGTGTAAACAACAATGTGGTTTTTTGTTTTTTTGTTTTTTCTCCCATACTGCTATTCAGTCACCACTATGTCTCTCATATGTTTTGTAGAAATATTCTACTTTTTGAGACATGGATTCGGTGGCTGCTGCCTACGAAACAGATCAGCCAGATAATGATAGGTGAGGCACGGTAGTTTTTAGTTAGAATAGATTTTTTTCCCCTATTGAGGACTCCAGGTTTTAACAGAAATCTATTTTTCTGTTTATTCCCATACAGTTCCTCCCAACCTGAAGATAATCCATCTGCGTCTAATCGCGGATGCTCTTCAAGATCCAGTAAAACCCGATCATCTAGAGACCCCCAGGTTCAAGAAAAGAGCCAGAAATCAAAAAAACAGTGCTGGGCTTGCGGCAAGGGATGCATGCCGGGAAAGCTAGTGTGCTCAGAGTGTTTTTATTCCATTCCGATAGAGGAGGAACCATCGGAAGAGTTTACAGGCCTTGTAAAGCAGATTGTACAGCAGACCTTAGCAGAACACGGCCATACGTCTAGAATAAACACACGTGACTCAGACCCTGACCAGCCGGAGGACGATGAGGGTCCAGCTGTAGGATTTGATTTCGCCCTCGTTACTCCTTTTGTTAAAGCCGTGAGGCAAGCCTTACAATGGGAGGAGGAAGAGGAACCGCAACCTAAAAGGCGGCGATACTTCCCACACCTTAAAAAGAAACCCATAGCGTTTCCAGTAATGGAGGAGGTTTCTGAACTGATTCAGGACGAATGGTCCAGACCAGAGAGGAAGGTTTCCATGTCAAATCGCTTTTCGAAATTATATCCTATGGAGGGTGAAATTATAGCACAACTGGATAGCCCACCGTCTGTTGATGCTTCGGTCATGAGACTAGCAAAACATGTCACCCTACCCCTAGAAGATGTAGTATCCTTCAAGGAACCTTTGGAAAGGAAGGTAGATACTGAGCTTAAGAGGGCTTACAGTTCAATGGGATCAGTCTGTAGACCAGCTATAGCGTTAACGGCTGTATCCCGCGCACTAAAGGTATGGACGGAGAATCTAGAAGGCGCTATTCAAGATAACGTAGATCGCAAGACCCTAATCAAGGCATTAGAGGAGTTCAAGTTAGCATCGGACTATATAAGTGAAGCTGCTATCGATATTATTAGAGTAGCAACCCGGGCAATTGTACAGATCGTAACAGCTAAGAGGGCAATGTGGCTACGGCCGTGGGCAGCGGACACAAATTCAAAAACTGCATGGTGCAAGATCCCATATGACGGCAAGAACTTGTTCGGTCCAAAGATGGACGAAGCCATCTCTAGAGTGACCGGAGGTAAATCGGGTCTCCTTCCCCAGGAAAGACGCCAGAGGAAGACTAGACCCAATGACAGAAGATCATTCCAGAATCGATTTAGGGAGTATAGATCTAACAGACCTTCGCAGTCCTTTCGTAGAAACTGGCAAAGTACACAACCTAACCTTTCCAAGTTCAATAAGCAGAAGGGAACCAGTTCTAGTGCACAGCCTGCAAAATCCTTCTGATGCTGGGCCTGCCCACAGCGAGTCGGTGGGAGGACGACTCCAAAGGTTTGTACGTCTGTGGGCAAAATCTATAAAGGACCCCTGGGTCATAGGTACACTGGCGTGGGGTCATTCGTGGAACTTCAAGGAAAGACCCACCTTACCACATTTCACACCCACACCTATACCGAGAACGCCAGAGAAACTCGAAATTCTATACCAATATGTGCAGGAATTGGTGAGCAAGAAAGCAGTGGTAAGGTTAGAACAGAATCAAAAATTTCAAGGTCTTTACTCCCAGCTGTTCTTTGTCACAAAAAAGTCACGACAGTTACGCCCAGTCTTGGATCTTTGCTTTCTAAACGAACACATACAGCAGGAAAAGTTCAAGATGGAATCATTGCAGACAATCATCCCAACAATCAGATTAAACGACTGGATGTTATCAATAGATTTGGCAGATGCTTACCTACATGTACCGATACACAGAACATTTCAGAAATACCTCAGGTTTTCAATAGGAGAAAGACACTACCAGTTCACAGTTCTACCATTCGGAATCTGCACTGCCCCAAGAACATTCACGAAAATTCTGATCACAATTATTGCTTTGCTCAGGTGCCAAGGTCTTCACGTCCACCACTATCTGGACGACATACTACTAGTGGCACCATCCGAACTAATTCTGTTACAACACAGACGAATACTATTACAAACTTTAGAAAAATTCGGGTGGCTCGTGAACTGGCAGAAAAGCAAACTCAAACCGACACAGAGGATTGTGTTTTTGGGAGCAGAGATAGATACAGCTGCAAATGCGGTGAGATTGCCCACAGACAAGCAGGAGGTGATCCTGGCGAAGGTGTCAAGAGTTCAGAGAGTCACACACATCTCGGCAAGACAGTGCTTGGCACTACTGGGAACCTTCGCAGCCTCTATACCAATGGTAAAGTGGGCAAGATGGAACATGCGTGCTTTCCAGAAAGGATTTCTGGACCAGTGGACGGGCACGGATTACCAGCAGCAAATCGAGATCATTCCCCGAATGAGAGACGAGCTCTTCTGGTGGAGCAACAAGTCGAACCTCTGCAACTATCAAGAAATAATACCGTCACCACCGATCATCATAACGACAGATGCAAGTCGGTGGGGTTGGGGGGCTCATCTGGAGTCCAGCCTCGCCCAGGGCAGATGGGAGAACGACCCAGAGAATGTTCCAGCAAACATTTTGGATATGAGAGCGGTGTTCAAGGCAATCTCACATTTTGCTCCACAAATTACAAACAGGGGAGTACTATTCAGAATGGACAACACAACAGCGGTCGCATACCTCCAGAACCAGGGAGGGACACGCAGCCGTACACTATTAAGAGAGGTGGAACCTATTATGTCATGGGCCCAGAAGAATCTGGAATATCTTCGAGCAGTACATATTCCTGGGGTGAGGAACCACATAGCAGACTCACTAAGCCGACAATGGATCGATCACAACGAATGGAGCCTCAACAGAGAGGTGTTCGAGATGATCTGCGGACAGTGGGGAGTGCCACAGATAGATCTTATGGCGACACCGGGGAACTCCAGGTGCAGGAGATTTCTGTCGAGATACAAGTTCCGGCAAGCGGAGGCGTGGGACGCACTGTCGGTCCCATGGAATTTCAAGATAGCATATATCTTCCCTCCAACTCCTATGATTCACAGGGTACTGAAGAAGATCCAGCAGGAGCAGACGACAGTCTTAGCAATACTCCCATACTGGCCCCGAAGGCCATGGTTCCCTCTACTGCAAAGACTGACGAAGGATCCTCCCATACCGTTACCGATTCGGACGGACCTGCTCGTACAGAACAGAGTTTTCCATCCGCATCCGGAACTCCTCAGTTTGATGGCATGGAGACTGAGAGGAGAAAGCTGACAGAGTTAGGATGTTCTACAGAAGTGGTGAATACCTTACTAAGAGCCAGAAAGGGGACAACCAATTTTTCATACCATAGAACTTGGGAAAGATTTGTGAACTTTTTGAACGAAAAAAACTTGCAGATGGGTGAGATCCAGATAACCGCTATTTTGGAGTTTCTGCAGAGGGGCGTGGATTTGGGCCTCAGTCTAAGTACCATCAAAACGCAAATATCCGCTATTTCTGCTTTAACACATAGGAGATGGGCTACTGAACCACTTATGATCCAGTTCATACAAGCAGTAACTAAGATGAGACCTCCTAAGAAGAATTGGTACACCCAGTGGGACCTACCATTGGTACTGAAGGCACTAACGGGTCCTCCGTTTGAACCGGTGGAGAACTGCACGCTAGTTAACCTAACAATGAAGATAGTGTTCCTGACGGCGATCACATCGGCAAGGCGTGTTTCAGAGATACAGGCTCTCAGTTGCGATCCTCCCTTTATACAGTTTTTTCCAGACAGAGTAACTTTACGTCCAGTGGACGAATTCATTCCAAAGGTGTCGAAGGAATATTATTTCAATCAGGATTGGCACCTGCCAGCTTTTTACGACAATACAGCGGAGATCCCTAACAGTCTTAATATTCCGGAATTGTTAAACAGATATATTCAGGCTACGGAAAAACTCCGCAAGACAAGGCGACTCTTTGTAATACCAATAGGGTACAGAAAGGGCCAAGCGGCCACAACCAAAACAATAGCCACATGGTTGGTGAGGACTATCAAGATGGCATACAATATAATGGGCAAAACACCACCAGAGGAGGTCTCGGCGCATTCCACGAGGTCAATATCTACTTCATGGGCAGCACTGGTGAAAGTAGCACCGGAGACAATTTGTCGTGCCGCCAACTGGTCATCATTGAACACCTTTATCACGCATTATAAAGTGGATCCGGGTGTATTATCCACAGTCCACTTTGGGAAGGAAGTGTTGTCTGCAGTAAAGACAGCCACGACCTGATCGTTTCTTTTGTTTTGCACTTTAATTCTACATATTTATAGTATGAGAGGACGTATGTTCTAGTGTACTGTTTAAGTTGAATAAATTACTTTCTGCATTGATTATTCCCTCCCTTCTTTTTATGTATAGTTAAATCCCCGTAGTATGCTGACATTGGCATGGAAGGAAAGCAGAAAATTGTATACTCACCTATCGGTAATTTTCTTTTCCTTCCAATGACCATGTCAGCATACGTAGGGCCCACCCAGTAGTTTAGTCTGTTTTTGGGACTAGTAAAAAAAGCAACCATTGGGGGGAGTGTTCAAAATTTATACTGACAGGTCCTGGAGGGGTCATAGGGCGGGACTAACCCCGTAGTATGCTGACATGGTCATTGGAAGGAAAAGAAAATTACCGATAGGTGAGTATACAATTTTCTGCTTTCGAGAGCTCTGAGCTATAGCTCAGAGCTCTGTCGGGTCCTGCAGCGCAGACGCGGCGGCGGCGGTGAGTGACGTCGGGTGCGGCGTAGTTACAATGTAACAAAGTTGTTATATTGTAATAACTTTGTTACATTGTAACTGATAGAACATTTCCGAGGATATTGCGTGGGATCATTTATTTAAAGGGACAGGTAAGTATTAATGGTTAATTAAGAATATTAAAGGACTTTTTTCGTGGTTATGTTTTTTGTTCAATTAAAATACTTTTTCTATGTGTTTGTGTGTTTATTTACTTTTAACTCTTAAAGGAAATGGGTAAGGGGTACTACAAGTACCTCTATACTCATTTCTCCTGGGAGGGGGGTGGGCATCTGGGGGACCCCTTTTTAAAGGGGACTCCCAGATTCCACCATGAACCCCCCACCCAGGAAATCGCGGCCTCCACCTCCACCGCCCATCGGAGGTGGAGAAGAGCCCCTTGTCCTTGGATTGGACAAGGGCTCGGAGGGGGAGGGGAAAGCTTGGCTGCCCCTCCCCTTCCGAGACCCCCCAATCCATGGACCATGCGGGCTGGTATAGTCAGGGTGCGGAGCCCCACGCGGCCGGTGCTCCGCATTCTGGCTATCCCAGCCTGCATGGGGGACAAGGGGTTAAAGAGGTCTGGGAGGGGGGACCCCACGTCGTTTTTTTTTTATATTTCCCACACTCAGAACGAAGTAAGTAAAACTCTTCCCACTTGGGGGAATCTATGAAAATAATACACTATTGTTACCTGTGCAAAAAAAACTGACATTTTCCGCATTTAAAAGACATTTTCGCCCTTGAAACTTAAAATCGATTTTCTCAAAAACTATAAGGTCTTTTTGAAAAAAAAATTTTTCCTCTTATTCCCACTGATCCCCTTAATATACCCTGGGAATTTGGTGTTCCTAAACTTTAAGCAGGCTTTGCTATTAACCGTTAAAGTCGGCGGGTTTTTAAATGTTTACATTTTTCCTTTGAAACTTTAACATCGATTTTCTCAAAAACTATAAGGTCTTTTTGAAAAAAAAATTTTTCCTCTTATTCCTCCTGATCTCCTTAATATATTCTCCAAATTTGAGGCTCTTAGCATTTAAGGGGGCTTTGCTATTAACCCTTAAAGTCGGCGGCTTTTTTATATTATACGGAGCGTTACGGTTTAACGCGAAATTACGGTAGCGTTTAATGCGAAATTACGGCATGATACGACTGTAATGCGAAAATTACGCGAAAATTACGCTTACGCGAAATTTCGCGAAATCCTTCTTCATTACAATTATGTACTTACGGCCATAATCGTAATTACACTAATTACGCGAAATTTCGCAAAATCGTAATTAGGTCATTACGCTCATCGGTATAGAGGGGTGCCATGGTTACCACAGCACCATGAGCACCATGCTTGCTCCTGTGCTGCGCTACTATGCCTGCCCCTGTGCTATGCCTGCCCCTGTGCTATGCCTGCCCATGTGCTGCACCCCCATGCCTGCCACTTTGCTGTGCCGCCATGCCTGTCCTTGTGCCTTCCTTAACAGCACTCAGACCTCAGATAAGATTCATGCTGTTATTTGGGGAACATAGCTACTAAATTTATGTGTATAGGGCACACTTGGCTTAGTGTTAGAAAAGAGGACAGAGAGGGAATAAGAAGCGAGATTTCCCAAAAAAGTTACTTCAGCAATATCCCGAGCCAAAAAACACAAGTAACCATAACACATGTATGTGAGAAAGGGTCTTTTTTAGAGGGAAAGGGGCTTTGACTGGGAAAGGGGGCACAATTTCAGTATTTGCTATAGGCGCTATATTACCCAGATACGCCCCTGGGCTCAGCCACAAGATTTCAGCACTAGCCTGTGTGCCCAGGTACAGCTTACCATTCTCCTAATTTGCCAATCTAAAGTGAATTCAGAATTACATTGTAACATTTACTGGAATGCTGAGAGTCCACTAATATTCTAATGAATCTGTCTGGTGAACTGCTGCATATCTTATTCGGATGTCTGATTTCCTCTCAGTGGAACACTGCCCCCAGTGGTTTAAAAAGTCAATGACATTTTAGGACAGATCTCTTCTGTGGGGTATACAGTACATGTTCTGTGTAAGTCACACAGGAAACACAATATATGTTACTGTGGACAGTTTACTTCGGCATAGAGTAATAGATTTCCTGTGTTACCAGAACTGACTCTGCTGTCAGCTGCTCCAGGGTTAATAGGAGAACATTGTGAGTCACCTGCAACTGTCTCAAAACAAATGTCATTTAATGAGACTGCTCATTACTTTTCATTGATGTATGGGAATTTACACCCAAATTAAAGTGTTCCATGACTCAGTGACCCAAGTGCTAACCATAACTAGCTGTGTGTGTGTTTGATATTCAGAGATAATTGTCTGACCAGCACAAGTGATGACAGCTACACAACTTCTGTGCTGGGATCCTCTTCTATGAGCAATTGTTGACAGGGAAAGCTAATGGCTCTGGTGTTAAAGGGTGCATGCACTGAGAGGAATATGGAGGCTACCATGGCTGACCTCCCTCTGAATAATACTCATTTCCAGTTAGCTTGTTCCTCTGTCTATCCTAATTTCCAGGAGGAGTGTGCAGACAGACATTCTGACTGATGTCTGATACACACACACACACACATTGTGTGCATTGTGATCAGTCATGCTTAGGTGTTGGGGGTCATTAAGGATTCAACAGGTTGATGATGCCGATGCCTGAACAGGATCTATCAGCAGCCACTGTATACACGGAATGATTGACGACTAAAACGGTTGTTATTGGCCAATGGTTACTGCATGTGTGTACATACCTTTAACATGAAAATTAACTACTACCAGTCTTCTTCCAATACACACTTCCGTGTAGTAGAAAATCTTCCGTTTTTGCCACATTGAGAACGGATGTGCATTGCCAGCATTACCAAAACACGCAACTTCCTCCTCTTTTTGGGAACCCTCAGAAGCTGACAATTCCTCGTTTTAACCACTTGACCACTGAGGGGATTAACACACTTATTGCAAGGAAAGGTAAGAGGCTGCTGGAAAAGCTGGAATTTTCCTTTTTGTAGTTAAGGTTTGCTTTAAATGTATTAGCATATACATTCAGCAGAAACATCTGCATGCATATGTATTCCTTTTAATTCCCTGCACAACAACCCAGAGGGTATTTCCTAAGGCCCCATTCACAGTGCTGTAGTGCGGCAGTAGCATTGTGGTACTCATTTTTTGTTCCGTTGTGTTTCCATGCAGGGAATGCAACGCAACATCCTAATGTGAACCTAGCCTTACAAAGCAAGTGCCAATGCTAAAAGATAGTTTTTAAATAATTTTTTTTTGATGATTTTCTTGCTATTTTACTACACCTAATGCAGCACCCTTCATTCTTTTGTGTTACTTTATTCAGATTTCAGTGGCTGAGCGGCAGAGACGTGTTCATAAAATATAAAAAGGTAGAGAACACCGAGAGCCCAATATAGTGTAGTATGTATTGGAATTGGGAAAATGAAGGTAAGTAAACAATTATACTCACAAACCAGGGTATTAGGCAACCACTGTAAATGCAGGTGGGGAGATTAGGACCTGTCCCCACTCAGGATTAAGATGTCACTCTCTGTAGATCGGAAAAATAAGGGTATATCACCCCTGCACCAGGGGTGGACACAGGTATCGCGTAAAGGTGAACTGAGGCGCCAACATGATAAAATATGTGCTTGGCGTAATCAAGAGATTACACTGTTAGATACTCCTGTTATTGCCTGAGGAAGCAGGAATATACCTGTGAAACGAGTTGCTTTGTATTCTGGAGTATGTGAATACATTGAATTCGTTTGAAAACTGACAGTTTCATGTCTGCTTCTGGGAGGTAACAAGAAAAAGCCATCCATCTAGCAATAAATTAATACTCATGACAAAGTCCATAAAATATAGACAGTTTATTAGGGACATATCCCTTCTAAAAACAATAAAACATAATGAGGGGTGTGGCTTAGAAAGTAGAATAACATATACAACGTTAGTCATATATAACATGTACAAAATAGATACAGATAATTACATGATGGGTACAATGGAGGCATATACAATGGTGCTAATGTATAGTCAATACACTGATAAACCTCCACTAAACTAGCAAACCTGCTAATGCATAGTATGATAATTGAGCTGAAAAACCAGCACCTAGTGATAGAAATCTGGAAAGGAAGGATTGATAATGCTTACCACCAAAGACACCACCATAGATGTAATAGCCAGCACCCCTCAGACCATCTCACATGTATCGCAGACCCCCTCTGCTTCCTCGGAGATCTCCGAGGAAGCAGAGGGGGTCTGTGATACATGTGAGATGGTCTGAGGGGTGCTGTGAGGGGTGCTGGCTATTACATCTATGGTGGTGTCTTTGGTGGTAAGCATTACATCAATCTTTCTTTTCTAGCCTTCTATCATTAGGTGTTGCCTTTCAGCTTCACCATCATACTATGCATTCGCAGTTGTGCTAGATTAGTGGAGTTTTATCAGCGCATTAACTATATATTAGTATCATTGTATATGCCTCCATTGTACCCATCATGTAATTATTTGCATTGATTTTGTATATGTTATGTATGACTATTATTGCATATGTCAGTTTATTATCTAGCCACACCCCTTATCATGATTTACTTGATTTTAGAAGGGATATGTCCCTAATAAACTGTCTATATTTCATGGACTTTATTTGTCATAAGTATTAATTTATTGCTAGATGGATGGCCTTTTCTTGTTGTATGAGTTTATCTAAATCATCCATGGCACTTTTGGCATTATTGTTTGGCTCAGTTTTTTTCTTTGGTTGCTTCTGGGAGGTAAGTCCACCACTGCCTCCCTAGCATTTTTAGAAATGTTAGCATATTTTATCCTGTTGGCTCCTCTGTTCACCTTTACGTGATACCTGTGTTCATAAAATAGATGGTGCTCAGTCTCTCCTTATGTTGCTAAAAATGGTAGTCACACTTTGGAGGAAAAAAATGTTTGCATGTCATGAATGTGTATGGCCCAGAACAGCAATTCAGAAACTCATAAAAATGACTGCCAGCTATAGCAATGTTGCCAGCAATGATTGCAGTGCTGCTAAATAGGTTAGGTTTATAATGTTCATTAATAAAATCATTATTTGATATCTATCTGGGTCTGTGTGACCATATGTGTTGCATTTACAATTCGGAGCACCTCTCCAATTTGTGCATACAGTGCTCCTAAATAGTAGATGCATTTGCTGTGGGGACATATTTACTACATGCAAGGATGGTTTTTAGTGCAAAGCTTTGCTGGTGTAAATTTCCTGCCAATCCTCTCTGTGGTAGAAACAAACTAGATAAATAATTTTAAATCAACTAATTATATACAGCAATATTGTACAGTATTTGAAATACACAGGGGAGGAAAGGCTACAGTGATTACTCATCATTATACTGCTGATCCGCTCAGTCCAATCAATATGTCTTGATCTAATTGTGAGTGCAGGAAAGCAGGTCAGGCTGGTGGCTGCACTGTCTGGATGGGCTGTGTTGAGACATACCAGATTGACAAAATTATTGAATCTTTTGGTAAGATATTTAACTTATACCACATTTTGTCAGTGTACTTGCCTGTTTTCCAGGAGTTTCACTTTCAGCTCTATTTACTCTATATACTCCCTATTGGCTCATTAACAAATGTGTTTAAAGGGACTCCGAGCAGTGCAGAAACTATGGAAAGATGCATATCATTTTAAAGCTCTCTTTCTCCTCTTTCCAATGATATATAAACCGCCGCCCTACGCCTTTTAGTTTTCGCTATTTTCGTGATTGAAATTGCCGCGGCCGCGATTTCAATCGCGAAAATAGAGAAAACTAAAAGGTGTAGGGCGACGATTTAGATGTCGTCAGAAAGAGGAGAAAGAGAGCTTTAAAATGATATCCATCTTTCCATAGTTACTTGTATTACACAGGACGACACTTTCCCCAGTGTCAGCAGCTCCATTCAGCAGAATGGAGCTGCTGACTTTAGGAAAAAGTCGCCCTGTGTAATACAATGTAACTATGGAAAGATGGATATCATTTTAAAGCTCTCTTTCTCCTCTTTCTAACAACCCCTAAATCGTCCCGCTACGCCTTTTCGTTTTCTCTATTGTCGTAATTGAAATCGCGGCCGCGGCAATTTCAATCGCGAAAATAGTGAAAACTAAAAGGCGTAGGGCGGCGGTTTATATATCATTGGAAAGAGGAGAAAGAGAGCTTTAAAATGATATGCATCTTTCCATAGTTTCTGCACTGCTCGGAGTCCCTTTAAACCACTGATCTGCCGAGGACTGAGCAGTGAGCACCATTCCTTTGCAATATAATGCTACCAAAAGGCAGTGCTCATAACCACTCTTATTTGTGTAGAACCCATGGTGGACCCCATCCTGCAGCTGTCATGTTTTTTTCAGCAGTAAAATGCTGATTTTATTTGTAGCACCACCTGCTGCTGATTACTAGTATTGTCCATTTCTACAAACCACCATGGTTCTCAATAGAAATGGTCTAAGAGATGCTAATAATTTCAAGTTGAGGCAAATATTTACAGCTTGGAATTACTTCAAAAATCTGCTATTGCAATTGATTGGTTCAATTCCAAGCTGAGTAAATTTGCATAAATTCACTAAATAAAATGTGAATCAACTCAAAATTATTTGTTATGTACCAACTCTAAAGCCAGGTACACACACATATGAGGAAGGTCACCTGGTAGGCATTGTGACTCAATACTTCAGGTGAAAGTTTGGTGCAGAGACTGTACAGATGTGTCCCTCGCCTGCAAGCTAGCCATGCACTCTGTTGCTATGTAAGGGGTAGGAGGTCCAATAGAGTTGCGCAGGACAGAGCAGGTGAGGCAATGGAGAGAATAATGCCTAGGAAGATGGACCAACGATGCATCTGGCCCCTGTACATATGCTAGAGAGCAGACACCAAGAATTGGACACCACAGTATTACACCCTGATTGGTTTCTACTTGTTGCCCCTGGTGATGAGCACAGCTGCATGCTAGCCTGAGCACTGTGCTCATTAGATGCTGCAGGATAACAATCACATCCTTCTGCTACAACTGGTGAGGGGAGGTGATTGTACTGTAGCACGGGCACATTTGGCCTATGAAACAGGCAGGGGTGAGCCTGGGGTGCCTGGCACCTGGGTGCAAGATTTTCTCTGGCACCTATGGGAGTGGTTAAATTAACCAC
The DNA here is from genome assembly GCF_040937935.1 of Hyperolius riggenbachi. NCBI lineage: Eukaryota > Metazoa > Chordata > Amphibia > Anura > Hyperoliidae > Hyperolius > Hyperolius riggenbachi. The sequence goes on along the minus strand of NC_090654.1, from coordinate 171,001,978 downwards.
GCCCAACCACACCCATGTCCTGCCTAATCACACCCACACCTTCCACCTCTTTACGCATGCATGTGATACCCCATTCCTACCCCTCTTCCATGTGCTTGCTCCTGGCTGGCTTTGGCTGCCTGCGAGTCTGCTAGTCTCTGGACTGATTCAGGCTGAGAGGCTCTGCAAGTGCGACGCAGTCACACACTGCGTATTTATGGCTGCCTGCGGCCACCCTACTCTCACTCGCTGACGTCGGCTCCTCCCCCCTGCCAAGCCCAAGGTGGGCTGCCTGTATCTTTCCCGTTGCGCTTCGCAGCCTGCCAGTGTAGCCAACCTTTCACGTTATTTTTTACTGACCTAAAAATTTACTGACAAAAGATTTTTACTGACAAAATTTCCCCACTAAATGCACATAAGAGACAGCTTTTCCCCATGTAAATGTACATAATAAGAGACTGCGTTTCACCAGTAAATGCACATAATAAGAGACTGCGTTTCACCAGTAAATGCACATAATAAGAGACTGCGTTTCACCAGTAAATGTACATAACAAGAGACTGCGTTTCACCAGTAAATGCACATAATAAGAGACTGCGTTTCACCAGTAAATGCACATAATAAGAGACAGCTTTTCACCAGAAAATGCACATAGTAAGAGACAGCTTTTCACCAGCAAATGAACATAAGAGACAGATTTTCACCAGCAAATGCACATAATGACAAACAGCCAGTGTCCCCAGAATATATAGCCAGGGGTATATGTCCCCAGTATATGTAGGCAGGTTTATATGTCCCAGTATATGTAGGCAGGGGTATATGTCCCAGTATATGTAGCCGGGGGGTATATGTGCCCAGTATATGTAGCCGGGGGGTATATGTGCCCAGTATATGTAGCCGGGGGGTATATGTGCCCAGTATATGTAGCCGGGGGGTATATGTGCCCAGTATATGTAGCCGGGGGGTATATGTGCCCTGTATATGTAGCCGGGGGGTATATGTGCCCAGTATATGTAGCCAGGGGGTATATGTGCCCAGTATATGTAGCCAGGGGGCATATGTGCCCAGTATATGTAGGCAGGGGGCATATGTGCCCAGTATATGTAGGCAGAGGTATAGGGTCCCCGTTTAGGTAGTGAGTGCCCCCCCTCCCCTCCCCTCTAGCCGCTGCCACCGCTCCCCCCTCACCTAGCAGCAGCTTCAGACCTCAATCTGCAGGCGACCCGACCAGTAAGAGGGCGCCGGACGCACCCGCTCTATATGTGGAAGTGATGTCACTTCCGCATATCAGTGCGGCGTGCTAGGTCCTAGCGCCCGCCCGCCTGATTGAGGTCTGACGCGGCGCCGGCAGGTAGAGGGAGGGAGCTTCGTCCACAGGGGGAGAGCGGCGGCCGGGCGGCGCCTCTCAGAGGCAGGCGCCTGGGTGCCTTGCACCCGCAGCACCCGCCCAGGCTCGGCCCTGGAAACAGGGATACAGTCCACTACTTTGCTTCCATACACTAGTTATATTCACTTATCCTGATTTTCATTAGAATTTGCCTTGTTCAGTTCTGGGTATAGTTGGGCTTTAAAAGAAACAATATGTGTGTACTGGGCACTGATATTTCTTTAATGTGATTCAGTTCTGGAAAAAGGACTGGAGGCTACTGGCAGTCCTCGTGTTTCTGGTATCATTCCTAAACATTTGCGTAACTCACTTCAGTCTGCTTGTCAGTACATTTCCAGAAATGCTCCGGAGTCAGAGCAGCCATACTTGGGCAGAACTATATGGTGATGAGTGGTCTGGCTGGACATATAATGAATGCTGCAACATGGGTGCGGTCATCCATGAAATGCAGACAGGCTGATTTATAAGTGAGGTTCAAAGAAAGCTTGATCAAGCATGAAGCAGTTACCCTGAGCAACCAATCAGATGTCAACAAGTTTTTGATTACTCTGTACAACTATGATTATTATTATTTATTGTATTTATAAAGCGCCAACATATTATGCAGCGCTGGACATTAATTTAGGTTACAGACAATATTTATGGGTCACATACAGCAATATGACAATACAGGAATACAAGAAAGACCAGATCATGCAGCACAGTATGAGTACAAGGTCATGCTGATCCATATTTCTCCAGGTTTCTTTGTGCACATCTTTGTAACAGAGAATTTCTATAAGGTGGTGCTTAATTATTATTGTTATGAAACTGTATCTTCTGCTGCACTTTCCAGAGTATTGTTTATAATCAAATTGCAAATTGTCCCAGAGAGGCACTCACAATCTAATCCCTACCATTGTCATATCATTCAAAGTTATGATAAAAGGATCTGATATGAGGAATGTGTATTTCTCCTGTAAGGAAATGTTTGTATAAAATGCAGCTTTTTTAAATGGCCAACTCTGTGGCATAAGGGAAGCATGGTGGCATAGTGGTTAGCGCTCTCGCCTTGCATCGCTGGGTCCCCGGGTTCAAATCCCAGCCAGGTCAACATCTGCAAGGAGTTTGTATGTTCACCCTGTGTCTGTGTGGGTTTCATCCGGGCACTTCGGTTTCCTCCCACATCCCAAAAACATACAGATAAGTTAATTGGCTTCCCCCTAAATTGTCCCTAGAATACAATACATACACTACACAATATAGACATATGACTATGGTAGGGACCAGATTGTGAGCTCCTCTGAGGGATAGCTAGTGACAAGACTATATATACTCTGTACAGCGCTGCGGAAGATGTCGGCGCTATATAAATACTAAATAATAATAATAATAAGGAATAATACTCTCCCGTTGCAACTCTACAGTCCTGGCCAAACGTTTTGAGACTGTCAAAAATATTAGTTTTCACAAAGTTTGCTGCTAAACTGATTTTAGATCTTTGTTTCAGTTGTTTATGTGATGTACTGAAATATAATTATAAGCACTTCATACGTTTCAAAGTCTTTTATTGACAATTACATGAGATTTATGCAAAGAGTCAATATTTGCAGTGTTGGCCCTTCTTTTTCAGGACCTCTGCAATTCGACTGGGCATGCTCTCAATCAACTTTTGGGCCAAATCCTGACTAAGGGCTGGTGCACACCAAAAACCGCAAGCAGATCCGCAAAATGCTAGCAGATTTTTAAACGCTTTTCTTTATTTTTATGAGGCGTTTTGCTAGCGTTTTGCGGATTGCTGCTGCGGTTTTCAGTATAGTAGATTTCATATATTGTTACAGTAAAGCTGTTACTGAACAGCTTCTGTAACAAAAACGCCTGCAAAACCGCTCTGAACAGGCGTTTTTCAGAGCGGTTTGCGTTTTTCCTATACTTAACATTGAGGCAGAAACGCATCCGAAATCCAAAAAATGCCTCACCCAGGCATTTTTCGTTTCTGCAAAACGCCTCCTGCTCCGGTGTGCACCACCCCATTGAGATACATTGACCAAGCAGATCCGCAGCCGCAAGCGGATCTGAAAACGCCCAAAAAGCCGCTCGGTGTGCACCAGCCCTGATAGCTACCTATTGTTTCATAATCACTGAGTTTTTCAGGATTAGTTGGTTTTTGTTTGTCCAACCGCCTCTTGTGGAATGACCACAAGTTCTCAATGGGATTAAAATCTGGGGCATTTCCAGGCCATGGACCCAAAATTTCAACGTTTTGGTCCCGAGCCACTTAGTTATCACTTTTGCCTTATGACACGGTGCTCCATCATGCTGGAAAATGCATTGTTCTTCACCAAACTGTTGTTGGATTGTTGGAAGAAGTTGCTGTTGGGGGGTGTTTTGGCACCATTCTTTATTCATGGCTGTGTTTTTTGGCAAAAGTGAGTGAGCCCACTCCGTTGAATGAGAAGCAACCCCACACATGAATGGTCTCAGGATGCTTTACTGTTGGCATGACACAGGACTGATGGTAGCGCTCACCTTTTCTTCTCCTATCAAGCCTTTTTCAAGATGCCCCAAACAATCGGAAAGGGGCTTCATCGGAGAATATGACTTTGCCCCAGTCCTTAGCAGTCCATTCAGCATACTTTATGCAGAAGATCAATCTGTCCCTGATATTTCTTTAAGAAAGAAGTGGCTTCTTTGATGCCCTTCTTGACACCAGGCCATCTTCCAAAACTCTTTGCCTCATTGTGCATGCAGATGCGCTCACACCTCCCTGCTACCATTCCTGAGCAACCTCTGCACTGGTTGCACTCCGATCCCGCAGCTGAAACCTCTTCAGGAGACAATCCTGGCGCTCGCTGGACTTTCTTGGATGCCCTGAAGCCTTCTTAACAAGAATTGACCCTCTTTCCTTGAAGTTCTTGATGAGTCTATAAATTGTTGATTTAGGTGCAATGTTAGCAGCCACAATATCCTTGCCTGTGAAGCCATTTTTATGCAACGCAATGATGGCTGCATGCGTTTCTTTGCTGGTCACCATGTTTAACAATGGAAGATCAATGATTTCAAGCATCACCGTCTTTTTAACATGTCAAGGCTGCCATTCTAACCCAATCAGCCTGACGTAATGATCTCCAGCCTTGTGCTCGTCAACATTCTCACCTGAGTTAACAAGACGATTACTGAAATGATCTCAGCAGGTCCGTTAATGACAGCAATAAAATGCAGTGGAAAGGTTTTTTTGGGATTCAGTTAATTTACATGGCAAAGAAGGACTATGCAATTCATCTGAACACTCTTCATAACATTCTGGAGTATATGCAAATTGCTATTATAAAAACTTTGACAGTCTCAAAACTTTTGGCCAGGACTGTAGAGTGCCCAGTTCTAATCTCAGCTAGCAACTTTTCTATATGGAGTTTGTATATGCTCTCCCTGTGTTTATTGTTTGGGTACTCTGCTCCCCCCACATTCCAAGAACATCCTGGTAAGTTAAATGGGTCCCTCAAAAAAACTGTCAGGCCCTGTTCACAGTGGTCAGTTGCGTTGCAGAATAATTGCTAGATAATTCTGCATGTCAGCTCACTGCCCATACAATTCTATGGGGCTGTTCACAGTACTGCGTTGTAACAGATCACTTTATTCCAACTTTATGCATGCAAGCTTTATGGCCAGTCTCCATTGCAGTTCACAGTAATCATAACACATTATAACACATGCATTATGCAACTGACCACTGTGAACCTAGCCTCAGGCTTCGTTCACAGTGAGATGCTGTGGAGCGACGTTAGGGAGGCACTGCAATGCGGACAATGCGCTGCAATGTTAAGTCTATGCGATTTTCACAGTGCAACGTTAGTGAGGCGGTGTAAAGTGTTGCATTCTGGTAATTCCCTGCTACAGCGAGTTACTGCTAAACGCACATGTTAACAAGTACAAGGAAGCATACCTTTCTTTTTTTGTAAAACGTGCCCGTAACGTGTGCTACGACTGTTGCGTTGTGTTCCTGCTAAAACTGCAGAAAACATAAAATAAACATAAACAAACATAAAAGTTAAAACATAGCAATGTCCCACTTTAAGCCTAGTCCAAGACTTGGATTGGGATATTAGACTAGGATTATGGTAGGGATTTGATTGTGAGCTCCTCTGACAGACAGTTAGTGACATGCTTATATATATATTTTCTGTGAATTGCTGCAGGAAATGTGTGTACTTTATAAATGCAGAATATTAAGAAAAATACACATTGATCTTTCTGCAATAAAATACATTTATTGGCTTCAATTTACTAACAGCCGTTAAATAAGAAAAATAGTGGTCGGTGAATTACCACATTCAGAAAAAAAAAATTTCCCCCCAATTCACTAAGATTTTACTGCAAACAGGAGGAGTTTGAAACTATTCTGCAAACAAAGCAAAAACCATGCGGAGACATGGATATTTTTTTAATTGACTTTATTAAATTGATAGAAATGCACGGTACATTAGTAATTTGTATAGCTAATTTAAATAGTAATATCAGTCTAATAAAAACAATATAGTGACTTTAAAGTGAACCTCCAGACTAAAAATCGACTCAGCAGCACTGAAAAGGCCTGGTGTTTCCTTAACAGTTTCACAGCATCAGAACTTTGTTTCTCTTATACAAGCCTCATTTTTAGCTGCACAGAAGAAAACTGCCCGGGCAGTTTTCCCCTTATGCTGTGCAAAGCATGATGGGATTTCTGATGATGTTGTTCTCATTCTGCTGTTTTGGTGCAATTTTTTTTTTTTACATTTTGAATTTGACATTTGAAGCCTAGTGTGTGCAGCTGGGAGGGGTTATCAGAACACAGGACAGTTGGAACTGTGTCTCATGCAGGGGAGGACTGGCCAGGGGGGGAAGGGGAGAGATTTCCCCCCAGGCTGCCTCTCCTTTAATGATTTAGGGCTGGCCGATCGACCAACTGCTTCGATAATTATCCAATCGGATGAAAATCTGTGCCGCCACAAGCATGCCCAATCAACAATTTGACTTATTTTGGGTGGAAAGTAGTTGAATGTATCAATCTGAGATGCTAGGAAATCTCTGGCCGATGTATTCATAAGTGCGATAATAACAAACTATGTACGCAATGGAAACCCCGACGTTTTCCCTCATAATCTATTATGTACCTCACGGTGCCTGTGCATTTATCCTTTACCTGTCATGCTGTCCCTCTAGTACCCTTGCTGTATTTCTGCATTGGCATGACCATGTGACTACCGGCATATAGCACGTGGGGCGCATGTGACGTCATTTGGGCTGGGGCTGCCATGAAAAACTGGGCCTCTAGTTTGTGTTTTCCCTCCAGGCCAAAAGGTCCCAGTCCTCCCCTGGTCTCATGCTCCCTGTCACCTCCTTTCAACCAAAAAGATGGCTGCCCCCATGAATCACAAACATTTGCCTGTTCTTTTAAAACAGGGTGGGTAAAAGATTATATTACCTATCTATTCTAATTAACATAACTAATGTAACTTAATGACAGTATGTTTGTTTAGGCTGAAGTTCCCCTTTAATTTAGTGGTCATCATGCTGGTTTATCTGCTGGGAAACGATCACCCAGAGTGCCCAATCGATTGAAGTTCGATTTTGATCAAAAACATTATCAAAAATATAAAATTGGACAGGATGGAAAATCTAGGTTGATCAGGGGTGGGGCAGGATTTTGAATTCTTTGATACAGACAGCAAGTGAAGATGAAACCCTTTGAACTCCGTCTGCTTCAGTTTCACATTTAGGGTACGTTTCCACTTGTGCGTTGCTTTTTTGACGCGAAAATCACGTCAACTAATCCACATGCGGATTTGTTTGCGTTTCCATGCGGATTTTGACGCGTAATCGCTCGCGGTTTGCGCTATGCGATATTAACCATGTCAATGCCGGCAAGCATTGACATGGGTTTTCATTCGGAAACGCATGTGGAAACGCCGGGAAAACCGCAAGACTAACATTGCTTGCGGTTTTCCTATTACATTACATTAGCGACGATTCACATGCGGGTGTGCGGCATGCGAATTCTGACGGCTCTGCCATGCAGATTTTTTCTGCACAGCAGACCGCACAGAATTCCTGACAAATGGAAACAGCCCCATCCACTTGTATTGGTTATGCGAATTTGAATGCGGACAACGCATGCGAATTCGCGTTAGTGATAACGGGCCCTTACTGACAGATACAGGCTGGTAAAAAAAAAAAATCTTTTTGGGTACATACAGACCTAAAAACACCCACAATTCCCTTGATGAATTCAATGCCCTACACGTTTAATGTAAAAGATTCAGAAAAATAATTTGGTAATCCTTTGTGAATTTAATTTTAATATTACTGATACTGTAAAATACAGACAAGTCGGCTCCATTCGATAAGGCTTAGTGAACTGAGTGGCTCAGCACTGAGTAATCTATGAAGGTGCAGCTCATTTCATCCCAGCAATCACAGCACTGCTCTATGCGATCACCTTCATACTCCGTGAATGGCTTCACATGTAGCTAGTTTACAACATGTGTAACCACAGAGAACACTCAGGCATTCGCATGGTCTCATTATGTCTAAACCATTAGAGAAAAGGATGTCGTACAGGTCAGTCCTTCTATAGAGAAAGCATACCTAAAAATCAATCTAGGAAAATTCCTCTTAGGTTTCGAACACAAGGCGAGCTGATCATTCCACTGAATTCCTGATTGGTAATTGATTGAAAGGGAAATGCGTATCTCAGTACACAAGTGTACAAAGGCTCCTCCATCGTCTGTGGTCCCTGGTAAGTTCTTTCTGATTTCCTGCAAATGTGACATTATATGAATCAGTCATTGACATATCCACCTGGCCAAATACATACAAGGCCAATCACTTCACAACTGACAAAATGATCATGATTGAGGATAAAGATGCCCATACATTACTCTAATGTTCAAATCTTCCAGAGATCGATGCCGCAATGCGGCTGCCCGATCATAATTTCAATGTATTTCCATTCGAAATAGATGGAAACTGTCGATATGGTATGGTGGAAAGATCTTGCTCTAAATTGAATGGTCAATGCCCAGCGGGTAGCAGTGCTCGATTTCCAGATGACCAACAAACCTAATGAACTACCGGGCCAGTCTCACCCCATGTGTAATACGTAACACTAAGGTAAGTGTTGGCAGCAGTGCTTAAGTGCACCAGTCTTCTGGTGTGCTCCTCCTGTGTCTTCTCTCCATTGCCACTGGGCATCTGAACCCCATGACCCGACCACACATACAAGGTCACATACATGCCACAGCGTCACAGGTTACAGGTGCCTGACGACAATGGAGAGAAGACACAAGAGCAGCCTGCCAGCAGACAGGTGAGCTTAAGCACTGCTTCAACACTCACCACGCGTCTAGGGAAAGGGGGGGGGGGGGGAGGTGTACACATTACATGGGGGAGACCTGGGGGCCTAGCAGGCGGCTGAAATCTACTGGAAATCTGGCAGCAATAGATCCTTCTCTGATCTGATTCGATCAGATTATTTTTCTGATCGATTTTGTACATGAACAGTTTAACTATAGCTTGCAATGCAGACAGTTAACAGCTTTTTTTTATAAGGTGACATGTCCATAGCAAATCTGCTATCAGTGGGCTAGGCAACAGGACTTTTCATCCCAGAACACCATTTTAAAAGGAGCAAACATTACGAAATATAACCTCTTTCATAAAGGAGACATCTACCATGAGAAAAAACATATCTGTTCCATACATAGACTTATAATACAATTATTCTAAAATCTGGAAATAATTTTCTACTGCTGAAAATGGAAGCATAGACATTAGTAATAGTAATTTTTGTGCCATGGAGGCATTTATCAACATGGGAATAGTAATGTAGAACCGTTCACCAGGGAAGCGGCTCTCGGCAATCATTTGCCATTCACCGCCTCACCTTAGCAGCGCACAGTATGAGCCATTCCCACCCCATTCTATACTTTCCCATAAGGCCATTCTTTAAACCTTAAACCTGAAGTCAGGTGGGACAGGATGGCCAATCCGATCACCACCGGGGCCACTCCCACCTTATATTAAAGGCACGATCCTGGTGGCCATTTTACAGTCTGCCTTAGTCAGTGTAGGGAGAGAAGTTGTTGCTTGTTGTGCTGCAGATACAGGAACAGAGTTAGATAGGCTGTATTGTGATTTTGGCTGTGTAGCTGCTTCCTAGGTGCTCTGCTACTCATAGTGCACTAGCTAGTGACACCCCAATAGTGAGTTTTAGGACTCTTCTTTGACTTTGACTAGATAGGCTGTATTTATATTGTGCTCTGTATATGATTTCTAGGTGCATTGCTACTTGTAATGCACCAGCTAAGGACCTCCCAATAGTCCGTTTGAGTACTCATCCTGATCTCAAGAGTAATTTTGTGTACTTGCTTGGACCCTGCTGTGTGCTGTACTGATATTTTGTTGTTGCATTGTGCTGTGGTGTGTGTTGCAGCAACACAACATCTGTATACAGTTATACAGTCTAGTGTGTGGCTGGCCGCAGGCATGTGCAGAGGATGGGGGGGGGGGGGCTCTGGGTGCCCAAGCACCCCCTCTTTAAATTCCAGAAATGAGGAGGGGGTGCCTTGTGAGGCCCCTTTTTTAAATTTGAGCACCCCCCACTTAAGGACCCTTTGCACTGCCCTGGTTGGCCGTGTCACTGTTTTAGCCCACTGTCACCGTGCAGAAGTAATTAATTGTCACTGACCCCCACACAGCGTTACCCGTGTGCGTCTAACTGTGCGTTACTTTCAGTCAATTCACACATTCAGTGTGTGAAAAAAATAATAATGATAAAATAATAATTTAGTGTTCAGCACATTTTTGTTCTCACTTACTGATTGTTGAGTAGCATATGTAGTTACAACACACTGACACTGCACAACTGTGCACCACTTCCAGCCATATAGTGGGGGGGGGGGGGGGGTAAGAGTTAGGTGCTAGGAGGGTACATTGCACCAACAGTATAGTTAAGGTTGTCCAATATATGTAAAAGAAGAAAGTATTGCTGAAATCTGTATATCATGTGTGTCCGAGTATCTGCAATTGTATAGCTCATGCGCCAAATCCAGACATACTCAATGAGACGCCCCGGTCCTCACAGAAATCTGCCCTGTTAGCGCTATGAAGAGGTGAAGAAAAAGTGTAGACAGACATTATCGGTTCCAGGTTATTAAAGAGAAAACAATGGCATTCTGGGAAGGCTTTTCAACTTGCCGAGCTGATGTTCTCAGTAACAGAACTTGGTTGGTATTGTCCTTGGGGCACCAAACACACCTCAACATCTTAAGCAGCCCATACACTCAGCCGATTTTCTGGCCGACCGATCGATCGCGATCGATCGATCGATCGATCGATCGATCGCAAATCGGTTGGCCAATCGACCGATCGACGGCCGATTTCGATCGATTTCGATGGATTTCCATCGAACTAGCAGGGTGGAAAATTTAGGTCGATCTGATGAGATTGCTTATCAGTTTGCATTGGCCTTAATGGAAATCTGATGGCAAAAAGATGCCATCAGATCGAATTTCAACAGATTTCAAACTGAAATCTATTGGAATTCTATCCTGGTAAAAAATGTTCTAAAAACGCATCAGATAGATCATCAGATGCATTTCTTATCTGTCTGCTGCCAATCTGACGAGTGTATGGGCACCTTTATAGGTATATTTCCTGTGGTCATTTGTGAGTTGAGACAGATCTACTTCAATGCTAGAGCAAACTGACACTAGCTGAAAGTAAGAAGATTAGCGGTTTGTTCATGTGATAGTGATCCTCATGATCTATCTCCTAAGTGTATTGCTTTGTACACTGCACACCACAGCAGCCACACAAAGGCATGATCATTTTATAGACATGTCTCCCATTGTGTACTATGCAGAACCTTAAACTGTACAATGGGAATTAGCCTTCTCCATAGATTAGACATGATTGCTAAACATTGAGGCATCATGTGGGTTAAATTACTTGAACGTAGTTTAGATAATATGCAAATAATGGAGATGAGGTGATCTTCCTCAGCCTGGGGGCCTACAGACAGACAGTGAGGTAAACAGATGAGCAGTTTGGGTTTTGTGGTAAACCAATTGTATAACCTACAAACACAAATATGTAGACATCATGAATAATGATAAGGTAACACCGGTTGTTCTATTTAATCCCTCTAATACACAGAGGGAAATCAAATTCCGGAGGTCTGGGATATTACCTGCGAACCACTCCTTGTCAGACCTGTAATTAGAGAAATGCTGTGCCCAGTATTGTGAGGACACTCAGGAGACAAGGATAGTGCAAGACCAAGCTGCACTGACTGACAGCACAAAGCCTGCTGGCCACACAGTAAGTACATTATCCAGTCTAGCCTGTCATTCTGTTCGAAGTCCCCCTCCCTCATTACACGGATATATCTCTATCACAGGCAGCCTGTGCTTTGCAACTTCATCCTACAAACTGACATTTCCATTTAATGTCCATTTCTTTTATATGGTCTATTCTACATTATTACAAGAAGAAATTGCTGCATGGATTTGGGATATTAAAACGAATGTGTCTAAAAGATATGTTGTGTTCTTTTATCATATACTGTATATTTATTTTATGTATCATGTTTAGGCAGAGTTTTGTTCCAGGTTAGCTAGCGGTTAAAGCAACAAACTTTCAGTTAGTTTGTTTTGTTCTAAATTAATTTTTTTAAAAAAATTCACTGTTTTTGGTTTTAATTAGGAACACGTGGAGACCATATGGAATATTACAAATTAAAGATGCATTTTGCCATGTTCACCAATTGTTAACTGACTAAGTACTTGCAGCAACCCATAGTATTACAGTAATCATGTGTTGTGGCTGGTAAACGTTAATTAAAGGAGATTCCCGGACTAGGATAAGATAAAAGCATCCTCCTTTCTTTATGAGTTATCACACTAAATGTTTGAATACCACATTGCCTGCTTAAAACAGGATTGGTAAGACTGTTAAAAACAGCATTTTCCGTTCCTATAAACACTGTTTGTTTACTGAGGTTAAATGACGCCGGAAAACGGTGGACAGCATAGACGACACAGCAAACCTGGACCACAATTTTTGGAAAGTTTATTCTGAGTTTGTTGGATCACTTATGTTCTCTTGTGGTCTTCTACCTGGACTTTCTAAAGATGTTCTACACCTCCTGTTGTGTCATCTATAAAATCAGTTTGTCCAAGGAAGAAACCAGCGATTTTATTTTGTTTCTTCAGATAACTCCTGACTCAGGGCATATCCTGTTTCAAATAACATGAGCCAAGCAGCTCGTTAGAGAGCTATAAAATGTTGCCACTCCTAATACAATGGCTTATAGGCAATTAACGTTTTCTCATGATTTTTCTCCTATGAGATTATTTTGTCTTCTCTCTCAGCACTTTGCAATTGAAAAGGTATCGAAGTAGGTGAAAAAAATACTTTTAAAATTATTGCTTGCTGGTGGTTTAAAAGGCATTATATTGACATGGTTTGAAGATATCACCTAGAAGAAAACTTAGGAGAAAGTTTATTACATTTGGGCCATTATTTTTAAAAGATTGAAATTTCAAATCAATAAAGAAGTTAAAATAGGAGTGTTTACAGGCAAGAAAAAAAAAATCATATAAATATAACACTACATAATGTACACATTATATAATGTCAACAAAAACCTGGACCCGATGCCTAAAAATTATACATTTATTAAAAATTATACATAAAAAAAGCTCACCTGCAATGCTAAAATGTAGCCCATCTTGAGTACTAAAGGGAGACACAGTATTTGTGTTCACAATGCAAATGATCAACTGACCTTAATACCAAAATAAGTTGAATACAGCTGCAAGATTATGTTTTTGTTATTGGGGTCAGATGGTTACTTGTTATATGAACACTTGAAGTGAATGGGGACCGACCTTAAAAAAAAACAACAACAAAAAACAGATACTTACCTAAGGAGAGGGAAGGCTCTGGGTCCTATAGAGCCTTCCCTCTCTTCTCCCGGTCCTCGTTATAGCACTGGCTCCCCCGTAGCAGCATTCAACCAATTCGGTCAAATGCTGCTGTCTCCGCCGCCTAAAGGGAGTCTTTGGAAGTCTTCGGAAGCACTCGGGCTCCCGAAGACAGGCCGCTCCATACTGCGAACGCGCGAGCGCCCTCTCTTGTGCACTGCGCGTGCGCATTATGGAACTGCCTGTCTTCGGGAGGACTCGGCTCCTGAAGTCCCACACGGCGGGGGATTTGAATGGAGGCGCTGCCGCCTGTACCAGAGCATTGGGAGAGGAGAGAGAAGGCTCATTGTGGCCCAGAGCCTTCCCTCTTCTTAGGTAAGGAAGTATCTGTTTGTTTGTTTTTGGTTTTTTTTAGGAAAGATCCCATTAGCATTAAGACTGTGTCTGGTACAATGGCACAGTTGAGACATTTTATCATTATTTTTTTCATTACATTTATGATTTTAAGTGGGAATATGCCATGCAACTTTCATCCCCACGCAATCCTATTTTCCTGGATGCACAACACAATGGTTATAATGTGGACATAGCCGAATCCACAGAGTTTCCCCGCAGGCAAATCGTGCGGGGAAACTCTGCCATAGGGATGAATAGCGCAGGCGGCCGAATCGCTTGCGCTAGCGATTCGGCCGGCATCTCCATCCGAAATGGTGCGGAAAGCTGCGAATCCCATAGCCGCGCATGGCACGGCTGATGGGATTCGCCTGCGTACCCGCAGGCCCGGAAATGCTGACGCGTGCGGCACAAGTGGAAACAGGCCCTAAGGGCCCTTTTCCACCAGCGCGTTTGCGCTGGCTGAATCGCAAAACCGCAAACCGCTAGCGATTTTACAATCGCTACTGTTTGCTTTTTAACATAGGAATCGCGGTAGGTCATTTCCACTACCGCGATTCGCTTTTGTCGGGAACGCGAACGCGCGGCGGAGTGATAATTGCCGCGATTTTGCTATGCAGTGCATAGCATAGCAAAATCGCGGCCGCAAACGTCGGGGGAATCGCCGGTTTTGCGATTCAGCAATCGCTAGCGTTCAGCATGAACGCTAGCGATTGCAGGTGGAAAAGGGCCCTTAGGGTTTGTTCCATGATTTTATATACGTTATATGTGGTGTGCATGTTTGTACTAATGTGGTACACTTATACTCTTTGTTGAACATTGTTTATAAACACTCCTATGCTCATATAGTTTAGCTCAATACTAATGAGTGAAATTAATTTAATTTTACTTAAATATTGACTAATGAACATTACAAACTGCGGATCTATTGGAAGTTCCTGCAGTATGCTACATTCCGGTACCTATTTTTGTTTATTTTGTCTTTGGTAACCCACACTGTATTAGATCTTGCCTGATTGCTCTTACCAGACCATTACTGTATTTCTTTTATAGTCCTTTCCCTCTCTACTCTCCATAGAACAGAACAGTAGCAGCAGCAGCCCATCAGTGTGTCTAAAGTGGTGTTGCTATTTTTTAATGGTTACCCAAAACAATTGCTAACTAACGTTTTGGGTGAATTAATTAAATATGAATATAAGGTTTGACTGTAAAAGGTTTGCAACTTGCTTAAAACGGATTGGTCTAAAGGCCCGTATGTGTACTGGATCGACGTCACACGACAGGCGTAGATTCTATGGGGACATCGCTGGGCCAAGGCTGTACAGATGCAGTGTGCGGACTGAGGGGCGGAGACGTGACATTACACGATGGGCTGGGTGAGCGTCGAGAACAAAGTTATTGGTCGATAATTTGCCTGGCGGATCACTGGCCGGTTGGGGTGCTGCTGTACACATGCCGGATTATCGCCTGAGGCGGGCATAATCAGCCAACTTTAATCTAGCGTGTGTGCAAGCCTTTAGAATTCTCTTTATGTTAGTATGCATGCTCAGACTGCCTGTGTAAGCAAAGTCTTATGGAATGTGAACATCACCCCTTTCAGGTGAAGGTGGCCATACACTTATAGATTTGCAGCAGATTCGTCCATCAGATAGATTTCTGTCAGATGATTATCAGGTTGAATCTGAAAGGAATGTATCTGATGTGTGCCCCTCAGTAGGAATCGAATTTTGAATAGATTTCAGAATGAAATCAATTGAAATTCGATCGAAATGCAGTGTAGCACCATTCGATCCAATGCAACCCTATGGTCCATCGATCGGCTGCCAGCAGCCAATCGGCCTAGACTCAGATTTTCCGTCCGGACCGATCGATCAAATCAATCAAAATCGGACGGAAATCGATCAATCTGCTGATCGACCATGCTTTCTGCTGCATCGATTTCTAGCAGATTCAATCAAAACTGTCGAATCGGCCACCGATCGATGGCTAAAATCGACCAGTGTACGGCCTCCTAAAGAGGATAAAGATCAGTCCAAGTGATCTCTGCTGATCACTTTAATTGACAATCTTCCCTGTTTAGTGTACAGTTTATAGGTATTTGGCTCTCCGAAGAACATTGTATCTTATGGTGAGGGGAGTGGGGAGGCGCGTATGACAGCAGAGCAGAGACAATGTGCTCCAGCAACCAAGGTTAAAACACCAAAGTGTGGCCCCCCCGTCCCTCCCACCCCAGCCGTCACACACTGATTGCTAGGGCCCCCAACACCTTAATCTCCAGTTATCTGGCTTGCAGTCACTGCCATGCATCTCCTTTTCTTATTTCTCTCTCTGCTTCAAACTCAATAGGAGAATTATAGCTGAGTTGTGTGTCCCGTCCTACACTGCGCCCTGAGGCTGGAGCCTCTCTTGCCTCTGCCTCGGCCCTGCATGAAAGGAAATTTGGGCAGCCAATTTTGGCTAGTAGAATATTGGTAAAGTTTACTGATATTCTATGTTTCCAAACTGTCAGTTATCATACTAAAATATTAGAAAACAATTATTGCCCTCCCCCCCTTGCAAAACTCTGGACGGGGCCCCTTCCCCCCTCGCTCTCTGCACAGGTAAACTGAGAACCAATGTTATTCAATTGGCTAGTGCACATTTGAAGGTGATTTCCCCATACAGATAAAAACAAGACAGCAGTGAAGCACTGCAGGCATTTTCTCTATCAATTACTTTAGCTTCTGTGATAAAACATGCATGTTTTCACACATACAGACACACATGGGGCTTGAGTCACAAAAGCGTGATAATGCTTATCATGCCTATGCTAGCGTTTTGCGTGCGTTACAACGCGCACAACTGTTTTCATGCGCAAACGCAAATTTACGTGAAAACTGTTACGTGATTTATAATGTGTGCAAACCGCTAGCGTGGGCGTGTTAAGCATTATCACGTTTTTGTGAATCAAGCACATGGTGTGCAGAAACCACATACAGAAAAACTGACAGACGAGTGTGCTCCCAGCCTCAGCTTATTGCACTCACTCTGCCCATTGCTGATGGAATAGAACTGGCTCTGCAGACTTCTCCAGCATCACTACAATACACAAAACTTGGGGAGGAGTAGAGAGTTTGGGGGCTGGGCGCTGTACACAAGGGCCTGCTGCACAGTGCACACTGAATAGGGACGGTCTACAAATCTTTGTCTACAAAACGTTGTATGATTCCTTATCAGTAACTGAACAGATGCAGTCATTAGAACAATTGTGCAGAGAGCAGAAAGTGCCTTTAGTTGTCAGTCTCTCAGGACAGGGAAAAGAAACTTCTCCCCCCCCCCCCCCCCCCCCGGGCACCCTCCTTCTGCATCCCTTGCAGGGTCTATTGTTATGCACCTGAAAAACAAGTTTACCACAAATTAATCTAACACTACTCTCACACAGAACTCCTCCCCTTACTGATGCCTAACCTTAACCGCAACCCCCTCACACCTAAACCTTAACCATCTCCCCATGCCTAAAACTTAAAAATAAACCCCACGCCTAACCTTAATCATCTTCCCCATACCTAAACCTTAAAAACCCAGCCCTCAATGCCCAACCTTGACCGATCCCGCTGCCAATCCAACGCTATTATGATAATGTTGGGGCGCTACCATAGGGGCCACTATAAATTTATAGAGTTAGTTATCGGGTGTGCTTTGGTGAAATTTGCTATTTATCAGGTGCCCAAATTTCACACTATAGCTTCCATTTCTAATGGCTCTATCCAAGTTTCTTATGATAGCAAGCACCCAATTTCCCGCTTCGATAGGGATGAGAAGCAAATGTCCTGCTGCAGCTCACAGTAGTTACTGATAAGATCTTACTTGTGGCATTGCTTCAGAGGAGAATGATGACATTGGAGGGCATCTGTACTTAAAATAAGGTTTTACAATAACTAGCGATCTTGCGTGTGTACTTGGCTTCAGCACAACAAAAGAAGAGCTCAGGCATGGTTTATGGTTGTCAACACATTCCTGTATAATCTTCTCCTGCTGGCTAGTTATGGCAGGCACCTATATACTGCCAACCTTGAAAGTGTCCATACTAGGGATGGGAGGCAATGGAGTGCTGCATTTCAGGTGATTGCGCCTGTTGTCTCATTGACAGATCCGTGCTATTTTCCTCTAATTTCAGTGATTTCAGCAATGACCCTTAACACCAAACAGCTTGCAGCTTCCTAAAGGGCCAATTCAAATGCCTGAGCAATAAAATGTGTGCTGGGCAGCTCTACTCTGGTTTATTTTCCTGTTCAGAAACACACCTGCAGGCTATCCCTGCGCACAATAAATACTTCTCTGTAGAGCTAAACATCAGGGACACGAGATATTGAGGCTGTATTTGCCAGATCACTTCTACCACTGAAGCTACGTACACACTGAAAGATAGGTCGCGTAAATCGACTGAGGAACGATCGCTCCACAGTCTATCTTTTAACATATTTGCAAGACAAGATGTGGACCATGTAAATGTGTTAATGGGTGATATGGTAAAATGCTAAACGATGCAACAAGCCCTGTAGACTTCATGCTTACATTGTTTAAAGGACAACTGAAGTAAGAGGGATATGGAGGCTACCATATTTATTTTCTTTTAAACAATACCAGTTGCCTGGCTGTTCTGCTGATCTATTTGGTTGCAGTAGTGTCTGAATAACACTAGAAACACGCATGCAGCTAATCTTGCCATATCTGCATCTGGTCTGCATATGCTTGTTCAGGGTCTATGGTTAAAAGCATTGGAGGCAGAAGATCAGAAGGACAGCCAGGGAGGGAACTGGTATTAAGAAATAAGTATGGCAGCCTCCATATACCTCTCACTGCAGTTGTCCTTTAATAATCGTTCACCACTTTGTACACACTGCTGACTATGAAAAGATTATCTGCCAATTTGATCTGTCATAACAGCCGTTTGGTAGGCATGAGAATTGTCGCCGGAGCTAATTTGCTATGTCCAGTATGTTCACTTTTAATAAAGATCTGTCTTTTATTATACTAGTTGAGTGGATCCTTTTTTCCTCTACATAATAAAACCGCTGTTTGTTACATTTTTTTCAAACGATATTGGAATGATGCGTTGCTCATTTTTGCTAATTTTTTTACTCCGATGTGTTTAACTTTAACCTATAAAGTTAGATGTATATGGAAGGTACCATTACTGCTTTGTACAAGCATAAACCACAGCAGTGTAAAGTGGTGCACTACACAGTGGTGTACTAGAATATGGTCTGGCCGGCAGCCACCAGTAATACTGAATGGGATCATACTGTACACCAACAGAACTAGAGATGATCAGCAAGATGCTACTCACTCTGGCTTGCATGCAGCTTGTATGCAGCTTGGAACGGAGCCAGTCAAAATTGTCAGGAATTTCAATGCTGCCCTGAAGCATATTTATTAGCAACTAATTAAAAGGAATCTGAAGTAAGAGTTATAGGCAGAGTTGCTCATACCTGTCTGGATCTTTACAAGCTCCTTACACTGCCTGATGAAGCGGGATGTTACCCGTGAAACGCATTGCTATTACATTGGAGTCTTATTGAATAAAGATTTTTTTTCAGTGAACGCTGATTGCAAGTCTACTTGTGGGAGGCAAGTCCACCACTACCTCCCTTTTTAAAAGTTTTTCAATGATCTTATCTTCATCCGGTGCGTCTGTTTTGAACAATTGTTTAAAACTGTCAGGAAGTGCATTGCTGCATAGAATTTGCATCACACTTGCATGCAAGCCAGATTTATGAGGATCTAATTAACCTCCTTGGCGGTATTCCCGAGCTAGGGTCGGGGAAGAAAATCGCAGCTCAGAGCGGTAATCCTGACCTCTGCTCGGGGTAGCCGCTGGAGGCTATATGCAGAGCAATGCGTGCAGTGGGAGTGTTTCTATATACCTCCCAGGGATCCCGACGTCGGCCGCTATTCTTCTTCCTCTCCTCCGAGGCTCTGCTTCCTCCTGGTGAGATCACTGACTCATCATGACGACAGCCAGCAATCTCACTTTAGAGCTGCATTGCCACCCGGAGGATGGAGGGAAAACTGCAGCGCTGGAGCCAGAGAGGTGAGTGATTTCTGGAACTGCTGCAGACCTCCCTGGCAGCATGATTATTTCCAGGTTTTAGGGTCTGAAAGGGTGCAAAAAAAATTGCACCACTTTTAGACCCTAAAATCTGGAAAGAAGCAGAACACCAAGTGGATTAAGGGAATCTGAAGTGAGAGCTATATTGTAGCTGCCATATATTTAATTTTAAACAATATCATTTGCCTGGCAGACCAGTTGATCATTTCCACATCAGTAGTAGTACCTGAATCACACACCTGAATCAAGCATGTGGCTAATCTTGCCACAAACATTGGATCTGCATATGCTTGTTCAAGGTCTATGGTTGAAAGTATTAGAGGCAGAGGCTCAGTAGTAAAGCCAGGCAATGTGCATTGTTTAAAAGGAAATAACTAGGGCACCCTCTCACTTCAATTTCCTTTTAAAGCCTTAGCGAGCACTGTGTTAAAGGAATACTGTAGGGGGTCGGGGGAAAATGAGTTGAAGTTACCCGGGGCTTCTAATGGTCCCCCACAGACATCCTGTGCCTGCGCAGCCACTCCCCAATGCTCCGGCCCCGCCTCCGGTTCACTTCTGGAATTTCCGACTTTAAAGTCTGAAAACCACTGCGCCTGCGTTGCCGTGTCCTCACTCTCGCTGATGGCACCAGGAGCGTACTGCACAGGCCCAGTATGGTCTGTACCTGCGCCGTGCTCTCCTGGTGACATCAGGGGAAGCGAGGACACGGCAACGCAGGCGCAGTGGTTTTCAGACTTTAAAGTCTGAAATTCCAGAAGTGAACCGGAGGCGGGGCCGGAGCATCGGTGACTGGCTGCACGGGCGCAGGATGCCTGCGGGGGACCATTAGAAGCCCCGGGTAACTTCAACTCATTTTCCCCCGACCCCCCTACAGTATCCCTTTAAGGTTCACACTTGTTCACTTTCAGATTTAACCTCCCTGGCGTTATAATTATTTCCGGATTTTAGTGTCTGAAAGCGGTGCAACTTTTTCACACGCTTTTAGACCCTAAAAATCATACCGCTAGATAGATCTGCGGCAACTCTGCACATTACATACCTCCCATGGATCCAGCTCCGTAGGGTGTCCTGCCAGTGGCGGACAAAGCCAACGATCGGCCCCTGTGCAGAATAAATGAAGCGGACCCCAACAGATCATGGTTGGATCCAAACAACACCATTAAGACAAAAAGTACATGCAGCTATGTCACATTCTGTAGGCGCTGTATTAATGTCGCACACATTTTAAACTTGTATATGACTGGGGTACAAGTTATTATTACTGTTTCTCTTGCGCTTCAGAGTGAAACAGCCTAGAGGATAATAAGGCCCTAACTGGTGCAATTGCATGGGTCCTAGAGGACATGGGGCCCTTGTGCGGCTGCACGGCCTGCACAGGCCTATGTCCAGCTCAGGACTGGGTGTCCAAGACCATGCAGCATGAGCGGTGAGCTTCCCCCCAGCATATGAAGCGACCACTGAATCTCCAGCACCCGGTAATTACACATCAGCATATCGTGCACGCGCATCACATATCAGCAACACGTAAACATCAGCATGTCGCATACATGCATTGCATATCATCTGGCATCAATGACACCCGGCATATAAGACGACCCCCGACTTTTGAGAAAATTTTCAAGGGTTAAAAAAGTAGTCTTATACGCCAGAATATTAAGTAATAATAGCCTTTTGCAGATGGGGAGAAATCCGTGTAGACTTCTAGCTGTTATAAAAGTATGGTGAGGTTCAAGGGGGGGGGGGAATACAAATCATGCCCCGCCTCCAGCAAAACTGTGATGGGGTCGCCCATGACGCTCACACCCTTTCCTACCCTTGATGACCCTCACAGCCAAACAAGCGTTGCTATCATTATCTTCACACCCATACTGTAGCCACAAAAACCTGGTCTGAAGGATGGACCTCTTGGATTAAGGACAGGTTTCAGGGGCTGCTTCCCTGTAGTTACACTCTTGGTGCGGGTTTTCAGTTAGTGTGGAAGCTTGAGTGCCAGTGCTTTTCTCCTCCTGCAATGATGCAGGGCACAGCTGGTTAATAACAATGTGCAAGCACAATATAAAGCAAATAGCATGTGTGTGCTGCTATCAGTATGCTTTCCTAACTACTGCTCCCATTATGGCTCCAGATCTGCCCTCTTCTGGCTGGTAGAAGGTGTTTTGTTTGCATTGGAAGGCTAAACTTATTGATAGGGAAGGATGTTTCCACAGTGGTGTTTGAATTTCACACTGTACTTTGATAGTAGTGCCACTAAGGAAAATAATGAAAGTACAGCCGCTGGGCATGTTATGAAGGATGGACACATCCTGTTGTCTGCAGTCTGGTCTCCCTGGGTGGCTGGTGATTGTGTCTGTGTCTGTGACTAACAGAAGTCCTGCATATATGTGACAAGAGGAGAGATAATACTGAGCCAAATGCTACCAGCCAAAGTCAAGGTCATCTTAGGAAACAGAGCCAATACAAAAGAATTCAAATACACCTGTACTATTCATCGACTTGTCTGACACAGCTGTGCACCCACGTGATACATAGTTACATAACTGTGACATATGACAGTTTATTACCTGCTTGTATCTGGTCTATTCACCTAACTAAATCTTTTCTAGAGAAATTAATCTTTTGTTAATAAACAAAATACAAATAATTAATCCCTATAAGTACACATAGCTGCTGCACAATCTAATGTTATAAAAATATATTTCAGTTTTGCATATACAGCTGGGTAAGCATTTCCAAAATGGAAGGTTAGCTCAATTTTTACTTATTTCCCAGACATATAGCAACAGTAGTCTCTGTAATTTGTTGGGAATACAGTTACTATGAGACTTGCTAGAAATCCCCACCTTGCTGCAGGATAAACTGCACAGGGCAATAGGGTTCATAATTTGTCTAATTTTGAACACCTGCACTAATCCATTGATAGGCAGAAACCTTGGCACCCATATCTACCAATGTTATGTCTTCAGGCCCTATAACACTACAGTAAATAACTCAGTACACCAGAAAAAAAAGCAACCATTTTCTGTGTATGTGTTTGATTTTTGGTGCAATTCCCTGAAGTGGGCTGAATGGCATCACACCAAAATTGCATCATGCAGAGCATTTGCCAATCGCTGAGAACTGGATTGCACCAGTAGGAATACCACACCACAGGTTACGTTACAGCAGCGGAGACCTCACAATAAGCAAACTGCATGTATTTTGATAATCAAATCAAAATGCAATAATAGCGTGATAACTAATTCAATTCCTAATGCTAACCTCCACCTCCTAATGTTAATATCTTCTTGATGCCTAAAGCCTGGTATACACTTTCAATTATGATTGGTTAATAACTGACCAATGTTATTACCTCAATGTAAGGTTAGATAAACTGGGTTTATTTAGTCTAGAGAAAAGACGCCTTAGAGGGGATCTAATTAAATACATCAGAGAGCAATATAAAAGCTTGGCGGATGAGCTTTTTGTTCCTAGGCCTTCTCAAAGGACTAGAGGACATGATCTGCGCATGGAGGAAAAACGTTTTAGCCATTTATTTAGGAAAGGGTTCTTCACAGTAAGAGTGATTAAGATGTGGAATGCATTGCCACAGGAAGTAGTTATGGCAAACTCTATACCTGCATTTAAAGGGGACTTAGATGCTTTCCTTGCGTTGAAAGACATCCGTGGCTACAATTACTAGGTAATGCCCAATGATGTTGATCCAGGGATTTTTATCTGATTGTCATCTGGAGTCAGGAAGGAATTTTTTCCCTTTTGGGGCTAATTGGACCATGCCTTGTAAGGGTTTTTGCCTTCCTCTGGATCAACAGGGATATGTGAGGGAGCAGGCTGGTGTTGTACTTTGTTCTCTGGTTGAGCTCAATGGATGTATGTCTTTTTTCAATTGACATGACTATGTAACTATGTAACGTAGTATGAGGGTTTATCTACAAAAATCTGCTCAATGTATTCAATATTTATTGACCCTCCTACTACATAGAGATGGTCAGTGATTGGCCAATCATCATTGAAAGTGTGTACCAAGCTTTACTCTAACCGATACTCACCCTTTGATTGTTCCCTGGCATGGAATCCACACTCCCCTTACACAAAACATGTATCAGCAGCAGCTTGCCTTTAACATATCTGATCAGCATAGCGACCACACCTAAACCACACACCTTCTTTCAAAAATTGTCATCATCCGGTGTGCAGTGTCCAAACCATGCACCCTCTACCACAAATCAATGGTATCAGATGTACTGGTGCTGTCAATTCATACTCACCAAATCAACCTGCTACTCAATAACTTTCCAGTACAAAGTATCCCATCCCCCTAACCAGGGCCGGGCCGAGGCAGAGGCAGGAGAGGCTCCAGCCTCAGGGCGCTGTGTAGGAGGGGGCGCAAAACTCACTCAGCTATCATTCCCCTATTGTGTTTGTAGCAGAGAGAAATAAGAAAATGGGATACATGGCAGTGACTGCAAGCCAGGTAACTAGAGATTAGGGTGTTGGGGGCCCTGGGACACCTCTTACTCTAATAGTAATCAGTGTGTGATGAATGGGGGGGCACTTTGGTGTCTCAGCCTTGGGTGCTGGAGGATCTTGTCCCGGCTCTGCCCCTAACAGATAGCATATCAACCCCTATACACATAACGTATCCTGTTCACACAGCACCAGGGCCGGATTTGTACTCTTTACCGCCCACGGCCACTGTCACTCTTCAGTATAGGTAGCGAGATGACCCCTCCCCCAGTATAGGTAGCGAGATGACCCCTCCCCCAGTATAGGTAGCGAGAAGGGCCCTCCCTGTCCCTCCCTTAATCCCTCCTTCACCCCCCCCCCCTTTCTGTATAGGTAGCCAGCTCACCTTTACACCGCAGCAGCCATCAGTGTCACTCATTTCTCCACTCATCTCCAGTGCAGAAGCTTCCTTTTCCTTTCGTCTCCCATGCTGCCCAAGTCCATAGGTGCCGGCCACAATGTAAACATGCAGAGAGCAAGGTGGCTGCTGCACAGGCGGCTAGCAGCAGAGTACCGTGGTCAGGTGCTCGTCTGATCTCCCTACATTGCAGCATTTGCAAGCTTGCAAATGCTACACCAGTTTAGCCTGCTGCTTTGGTGCCTTTGCTCCTGTGGTGCCCTGACCCCTGCAAAGCACAGACACCACATTGCCTCATGTATAGTATAAGGAACAAGCAAATATTAGTACAAGGCAAACAGCCCCCTCCCTCCCATATAGTATAAAGTATCCACACATACGCCATGAAGTACCTCTCCCCAGTACAGAGCACACTGGCCAATGCAAATGTTATGAAGAATCCTCCAGTACAACTTACACTATCTCATCTAACATACTGTATTAAATACCCCACACTCAAGTATCACCCCCACCACCAGGTACAATATAAAGTACGACCTGCAGTACATACCATATTACCCCCATGCTGTATAAAATATCACCCTCCAGACGGGCCAGTAAAAAAGGGCGCATATGGCTAATGGACAAAAAGGGCGCCGCAATAGACTGCAATGCAAAATATCGGCTATTGGGCGCCCTACAGGAAAAAAGGGCACACCAGAAATAGCGGTTGCAGGGATCGGGTTAACAAAAGTTTTCGTTTACAGAATAAGGTTTATTACAAATATCATTTACAAGTTCGTTTTAACTTTGTGGTTTACTTATTTTTTCGTTTTTAAATTTCGCTTATAGGAGCTTTTACTTATTTTTCCGTTTTTAAATTTCTCTTTTAAGGCTGTAACAAGTAAATTTTCGTTTACACTTATGTTATCATTTAAAAGTGTGTGTGTGTGTGTGTGTGTGTGTGTGTGTGTGTGTGTGTGTGTGTGTGTGTGTGTGTGTGTGTGTGTGTGTGTGTGTGTGTGTGTGTGTGTGTGTGTGTGTGTGTGTGTGTGTGTGTGTGTGTGTGTGTGTGTGTGTGTGTGGTGTGTGTGTGTGTGTGTGTGTGTGTGTGTGTGTGTCACACCTTTTTCTATTTATAATATTATTAATGTGTACAGGCACCACCACTTACCTTCCTTGGCCCATGTCTTCAACCTTATAGTCCAGGAGGTTTGTACGCACTTTTGATGGGTTGAAGGACGCTGTGGCCTCAGCACGAAAAGGTGTCAGCCCACATCCGTCGCTCCGCAACCGCCACCGCGTCCTTGAAACTGCTGTAGCACCGCCATAGCCTGCCGGTGCACAGGCTTATTTCTGATTGTCCGTCGCAGTGGAACTCCACCCTCCACATGCTGGAGAGGTTGTGGGAGCAGCGAATGGCGGTCAGGCTATACCTGTCTCAGACAGCTTCCTTCAGAACAGGGTCACTGGACTACATTACTGGGGACCAGTGGCAGCTGATTGAACAGGTGTGTAAAGTCCTGGAGCCGTTTGAGCAGGCAACAAAATTGGTCAGTGAGGAGCACTGCAGCATATCAGAAGTGCTCCCTCTTGTCTTCATGTTGGACAAGGCTCTTGAGAAACTGCTCGGACAGGGGTTGGAAGCCCTACTGAACAGTGGTCAGTGAAGTGGGGGAGTGAGTGAGCATGCTCAAGTCCTGGATGAGGAGGAAGGAGAGGCAGAGCTTGTGGAAGCAGAAGAGCCCATTGTCCGAGGGTGGGAAGAAGATTCTAATGTGGAGCTGTAGCATGACGACAGTTCTGACCGCCAAGAAGAGGTGATTATTGGCAGACATCTCTTCCCTATGGCTGCGCATATGCTCCAGTGCCTCCGTAAGGACCCCCGGATTAAAACTTTAAAATCAATGCTCGACGTGTGGGTGGCCACCATCTTAGATCCCCGGTGCAAGGGGAAAATGTGGCAGTTCATACCCCCCTCCCAAGCAGACGCCAGGATGAGCCACATCCGGGATGCCCTTCTTCGTTGGGTAGAAGATGCATTTCCTGCACCTGTATCCCGGGCCCAAGCCTCATCATACTCAGCAAAGGTCTGGTGGTCCCACTCCCAACAGCAGCACCATTAGCCAATCTGTGAACCTGCTGAGTATGTTGAAGGAATTTTATCAGCCAATGCCAGATACACCTTGTAGCAGCAGCACCACCAGCGGGAAAAGTAGTCACCGCCAGCAGCTGGCCCATATGGTGAATGATTACTTAGGGTCAGTATGCACTGGAGGTTTTTGCATGCCCCGCCTCCAGTGTTCTTTCTGAGCGAGTATTTAGTGCTGCAGGTGGGGTGGTCACCGACCACCGGACCCTTCTGTCCACAGAAAATGTGGACATACTAACGTTCATAAAAATGAACAAGTCATGGATCAGTGATAATTACAAGGCCCCTCTCACTGATTCATGATGAAGATCAGACAGACTAAATTACAAATTTGCTGTTTTTAATGACTCAAATGGTCTCCCTCTCAAACTCAGCTGCCTATCACTATCATCGAATATTTTTGCATTGTAAGATCATAAAAATGCAGCTTTTGCAGCTTTCCGACATTATATTCCTAACCCTATGCTTTTGGCCAATGACTACTCCTGCTGTTCTAAAAAAATTGTAATGTCTGCCATGGAACCACTTCTAGGTCCCATGGCCTACGACAACTCCTGCTGCTCCCAAAAAAAAAAAAAAAAAAAAATTGTAATGACTGCTGTGAAACCACCTCTAGGTCCCATGGCCTACAACTTCTCCTGCTGCTCCTACAAATATTGTAATGACTGCCGTGAAACCACCTCTAGGTCCCATAGCCTACTCCAACTCCTGCTGCTCCCCCCAAAAAATTCTAATGACTGCCTACGATGTTTCATAAACCATGTTTCAAATGAGCCTGTGAGTAATACCTTGGAAATTTACGGAAATCTTTTTTAACATTACAGAAATTGTATCGTCGGAATGCTGAATAACGCGTAATACCGCCGGAATGTAGTGGAATTTCGTTATTACGGTAGGCGGAATTACCGTGAAAATCGGAAATCGCCTCTTCCAATCATCCCTGATTACAGTCTCTTTAAGCAATAGTCCCTGAACAAGCATGTGCAGACCAGGCGCTTCTGACATTATTGTCAGATCTGAAAAATTAGCTGTATGCTTGTTTCTGGTGTTATTCAGGCACTACTACAGTCAAATAGATCAGCAGGGCTGCCAAGGCAACTGGTATTGTTTAAAGAGACTCTGTAACAAAAAAAGGTTCCCCTGAGGGGTACTCACCTTGGGAGGGGGAAGCCTTAGGGTCCCAATGAGGCTTCCCCCTCCCCTGCAGCTGTAGGCAGTCCAGCGCTGGCTCCCCCGAATCCTCCCTCGACAAGCTTGGCAAGCGCTGATTTATTTACCTTCCCTGGCTCCAGCGGGGACACGGTTGCGGCTATCCGCACAGAAGGTAGGCAAAAATAGCCGATCTCTGTCGGGTCTGCTGTACTGCGCAGGCGACATGCACCTGCACAGTAGAGGCCCGACAGCGATCGGCTATTTCCGCCTATCTCCGAGCTGAGAGCTGATACTGCGCCTGCGATGGAGCCGGGAAGGTAAATATTTACATCCCCGCTGTTCGGGGAGCTTTATCGCCGCCGAGAAGGACGGGGGAAGCCTCAATAGGATCCGGAGGCTTCCCCCACTCCAAGAGAGTACCCCCCCAGGCGAAGTTTTCCTCATTACAGGTTTTCTTTAAAAGGAAATAAATATGGCAGCCTCCTATTCTTCTCACTTTAGTTGTCCTTTAAAACAAATCAAATTTGCCACTCTGCATGGTTTTGTGTTGGAGGATACAGTACAGAGTCACACATTAACTGCTCAGCCCAAATTTGCCATCACTTCCAGTAACATTGCTGACTGACCTGACACATTCGTGGAAAGTGCAATGACTGTGATTAGATTCTACCAATGTAATGCAATTTCCCCAGAACAGATTGGTTCAGGGGAACAGGTCTGTAGGCTGGCCATACACATATCGATTTTTACCCTACCAAAAGGATCACGCTTCCACTTTGAATGTGCTTGCCCTGCAGCAGCCAGATTCAAGTTCTGCCCCCTCCCCCTGCTGTGAGCAATGGACGGTTCTGTTTCAGAGCATGCCCCTATGATTGCTCTGCAGACCCGTCATTCCTTAGAAAGTAAGGAGAGATAATTACCAGTTACAATGCATTGAGTAACACAGCTTAAACTTTCCAGCCTGCAATAGGTCCGCACAGTGCGCATGCGCCGGCTTGAAGTTTTTCCCAGCCTCGGCAGCCTAAACTTTACACACAGAGCAGCAGCAGCCGGAGGAAGAGTGGGCAGCGCAGGGCTACATAGCACTCACCTATTCACAGCGGATCCCTGCAGCCTCCTGTGCCTGCTAGCTTGACTGTCACTGCTGCACACCAGGATTGTTCAGGAATCATCAATAAGGCAGCGGCGGAGGAGGATTACACGCTCCCTGCCCTGTGCTACTCTGGAGATAGGATTGCTAAAGCCTGGCACCCCGGAGCCCTCCTGTGCACCCCTGGATGAGAACCAGACTATTGAAATGACACCTTGGCTTTGTCTGAGCCTTCTGAATTCAGGGCTCCTTACACTGAACATCTGATCCAGAAGCTCAGGATCGCCCTTGTAATACATCCAGATTGTAGTATTCTGATGGACTGTGGACTAGTTGTGAGCAGGATACATTTACAATAAACTGCATTGTGGGGCCAAGAACAGCTCCGGGGGGCTTGCTATCTGGGGTGCACACGTTCATTTCTCGGAATTTATTGGAGTTTATAAACAGCCTCTGCTTCCTTGGGACCCTCAAACCCCCTCCTGGTTACGTCTATCACTTGACTCTGGACAGACCCCAGAACTGAGAAGAGGGGTCCTGCTTGGCACAAAGTCAAAGCCTCCTATAACAAAGAGGATCTATTATTTGGGTTATTCTGCACCACAAGGAACCTGCTTTAATCTGTGTGGCGTTTGCACCCCCCACAGGGATTAAATATAAATCCTCGCCCAAGTTCTTCCAAGGGGGGGTCTTTCATTAGCTGAGGCTCAAGTTCAATTTTGGATTTACCCCACTCGGATTATCACATTGTCCTACAAGTCCTGACCATGGTTAAGGTGGGTCCCAAACTGCAGACAAACTATTTTCTGCTCTGGCTGCGTGAATGTGATTTTTGTTTTTCCTTCAGAACACTTGTCACCCAAGTAACATTTTCCAGGGACATCCAGGGTTTGTGTTTCAAAGAGAACCTGAGAGGTGGAGTTTTAGAACATCTCCTGTAATGCTGACAGTATTACAACTCTTTAAGCACCTGGGATATGTTTCCTTTCTGTGTACCCAAATTTTTGTTAATTTTTAGGGGGCACCCAGAAAGGAAAAGGCAGGAGAGTTCTTCATTTGCAGATCTATAGTTTCTAGTAACTCTTTTTATAACTAACACAAAGCACATGTGTCAGTGCTTCAGTGTACTTAATATGTGGAATGCCCTGCTGAAAATTAAGCAATCTAGTGAGATTGAAGTCCTATCCACAGATATGGTGTGATTTGACAACTTTTTTTTTCTATCTTTTATACAAAGCACATGCTTTGTATACCTTAGTGTATTGGGTGGCCATAAAAATGAATATCCCTTTAAAGGGAAAAAAAAATCAACCCAGGCTGGATTTGGAGTTACAGTCAACTTGTTCCACTTTGAAAGACAAAGCGCATGGGGTTGTTTGATTCATTCCTTGCATATCCCCCCCAATAGGATACCTTTTTAAAAAGTGGGTTTGTGGTTTCTTCCTAAAGAGCTAGAACTTGGTGAGTTTCAGATGTAACAAGAAGCACAACGCCAGCCAGGAAAGTTGGTTCCTTAAAACAACCCCCCCCCCCCCCAAAAAAAAAGCTGACATTACATTGAACAAAGCAAAGTGGCTGAACATGCAAGGACTGAATGACTTCACACTCATCTGTGAACCTCAGGAATTGTCCCACATTTCTGGCATCAATAAACCAATGAAGACTGCCCATACAAAGGTCAATGTCTCATACAATCAAGCTGGCCATTTTATCATTTCTTTGATTTCCCCCCCCCCCCCCCCCAAAAAAAAAAGCCTATAATACATTTCTGAACTTTATTAACTGAAAAGTACCAAGATACTAGATAGCTCAGTGACCCAGAACCACTAGGGGAATATGGGAATATAGGGGGCTAAAAGAAACCAGAAAGCCCTCCTTATTAAAAAAAAAAAAAAAAGTTAAAGGCAAAATTATGAACTGAATGATGCTGAGTGTAGAAATGAAAGAACCTCCACTGGTGATGTTGGAAAACTTAATTTCCATGGGCCATACAAGAAAATGTATTTTGAGATATCTCTATGGATTCTGGTTTGAATAATAAATTATGAGCTTATAAGCTTATGTTCATTTCACTTTCTCCTGTTTGAGTAATTATCACCATAGAATTTATTGTATGTATGATACAGTGATCAATTCACTTTTGTTCACCATGTTCGATAAGACTAAGAAAAATTATCGAATATAAAATTAGTTGAACCTAAATCAATATGTAGTTGTCATCTTAAAGGACATGATCAAATGCCCAAGTTCAGTATGGTCTGACATTGCCTCTTGTAAGATTTAGTATTAAAAAACCTTTTGGTCTCAAGTGTAGTAAAGGACAGTGGTCTCTTGGAGGTTATTGTGTGCCATTACAAGTTCCTAGAGAACACATGGAAGTGTGCAGACAAGCTGGCCCTACTTTACACCTAAGTTTCAAGCCAGGTTCTCCTCCCTTACAGACAGAGCACATAATGCAGACAATGGCTTGAGGTGTCCGGCTGTTTTATTGCACGTGTTTCCCAAAACTACTCACATCTAAGGAGGCTGGAGTTGGTGAATGGGGCAGGATGAAGCTTCCAGGTTTTCCAAGCCCATTTGTGAGGATAAAAAATGTACTGCAAACCTGCGACCTAAGCTCCTCATAAACATAATGCATGTTGACTAATGCTAGACATACAAGGGTTGATAATGATTTGATTTAACAAGCAATCTTTTCAAACTCCTTGATTGAAAAGGCCAGCGAGTAGTTAGTGACTTTACCACCATGCTCACCTGATCTTGATTTGATGTCAGGAGTATTCCTAGATTGATCAAACTATTAGTGTTGTACACAGGGCCGGGCCGAGGCAGAGGCTGGAGAGGCTCCAGCCTCAGGGCGCAGTGTAGGAGGGGGCGCACAATTCATTCAGCTGTCATTCCCAATTGTGTTTGAAGCAGAAAGAAATAAGAAAAGGGGATACATGACAATGACTGCAAGACAGATAACTAGAGATTAAGCTGTTGGGGAGGTTGGGGGCCTTGGGGCACCTATTAGTCTAATAGCAATCAGTGTGTGACAGCTGGGGTGGCAGGGATGGGGGGGCGCACTTTGGTGTCTCAGCCTTGGGTGCTGAAGGACCTTGTCCCGCCTCTGCTTGTACAGTACTTTGTTGCTGTTGATCCCCTACAGTATCTCTCCCCTCCAGCTGCTCAGAGATTTTCCAAAATGCCTGGTAATTCGTAATCAATAAGTTGCTTGGAGTTGATCAAAAGTAAATTGATTTTGGAATGTTCGGGATAATGGATTCCTTGTAGATTCCATCAAAGTGGTTCAATTGGCCAGAAAATGGTAATTGTATGTCCAGCCTAACCCCAAAGACCAACAGGTGGTCGAGTCTGTGACTAGGTCATTAGTACTTTACACTTGGAAAAAACTAAGAACTTGCATGCTGCAGAAAGGTGAATTCTGAAAGAGTTGCACTTTCTGCAAACTGTGACGTATGCTGCCCTCTACTGGCAAAAACTGTTACTTTTACAGTTTATCCAGCACTACTTGAAATGCGTAAATGGAACTAATTCATGGTGATATTCATCATCAACCGACAATATGCATTAAAATAGCCAACGTTTAATTGATTTCCTATACCCTTCATTTTTGCATCTATTAGACTTCTAAAATGACGGGCCCTTTTCCACCTACAATCGCTAGCGTTCATGCTGAACGCTAGCGATTGCTGAATCGCAAAACCGGCAATTCCCCCGACGTTTGCGGCCGCGATTTTGCTATGCACTGCATAGCACAATCGCGGCAATTATCGCTCCGCCGTGCGTTCGCGTTCCCGACAAAAGCGAATCGCGGTAGTGGAAATGACCTACCGCGATTCCTATGTTAAAAAGCAAACCGTAGCGATTGTAAAATTGCTAGCGGTTTGCGGTTTTGCGATTCAGCCAGCGCAAACGCGCTGGTGGAAAAGGGCCATATGCCTGGCGTCATGATTATTTAAAGGCTCACGCTGTAGCAGGCCAGGCCATGGTGGCAAGGTAGCATATACTAGAGTACTTTTGGCTGTGAGCTGCATAAACACAGCCTGAGGTCTAGTTGAACTTGTTAATGATTTTCAACTGATAGGTAATCTCCTCACTGCAGGAACCCTCCCAGGAGTGTCAGTGGGAATGTGATCGCACACTTAGCGCTGGTGGCCCTGGCCAGTATCTCACTAAGTGGACTGGGGACACCTTGTGATAATGTTTTCAGCTGCAGGAAGGCCTGGATTGTGTCTCAGTGCCTCCAAATATCCCCATGCAATATAGACCAGACACTCTGTAAGGACTATTTTGGAGCAGATACTTCGATTGCAGTTGTGCTATGGAATATCTATCTATCTATCTATCTAGATCTCTCTCTGCCACTGTGCACAATATAGATGATTAAATACAGCCTGGTCATCTCTGGCTCTTGAGTGCCAGGATCCAGCCCACACCAAGCTCCGGTGAGTGGCTTTACCTTTCATCAACCCAGCTTTGCTTAGTCACCTGAAGTCGCTTAATGTCCACATAGGTTTCTTGTGACCATAAATTTCCGGTAGGCTTTTTTATTTTGACAAGTACCCCAACCTCCTCCTCTGCCCCTCCCCGAGAAGAAATGAATACACCTTTTCTCCGTGTGCTGCAGGCTTCACAGTGCGCATGGGGCGCCCCCTAGCGTTTAAACGACAGACCTGAGGTTGTAATCGAACACCTAAAAGTTCTGCATTGGACTGAAATGGGGAAGAAATCCCCGAAGCGAGTATTTCAGGGTTCAACATTTACAGGATAAAGGCAAAACACCGCTCCACTGAAACTCATAAATACCACCGGTTAAAATAATAAGAAAAAAAGACCATATTTTCACCCATTCTATGAAAATTGTATTTTTGAATCGTGTATAATTTACAGTATAGTGCATTCTTATGATTGATTGTTTCTTGAATTCGATCAGCTAACCTCTATTAATTCACTGGAAGTTGCTGCTAAATGTGTAAAATGCTTTCAGAGTCAGTCGTTTTCTAAGCAAACTGATTGCCAGAGAAAAATAAATCCTTCCATGAGCAGCTGGTAAACAACGTGCAAAATACATATATTCAAAGATCAGACTCTGGAGAATCAGGCAAATGTGGTTTTATCATTCATAAGGAAAACTGGGTTAGTTTAGAAGGTACAATGTGACCTAAGATTTTGTGTTCAGCCGGGGCTCATAAAAGCCTGTAAACTGCTAATATCACCGAATAATTCCTTAAAATGTATGTATGCAGTTCACTTTTTTCGATTTTTTTTCCCCCTCCTATGTGATATTTTAACATCTCATCAATAAAATTAACTTTAAGCCACCAGTAAGCAGGAACATTTGCAGGATAATTTTGACAGTATTTGTTCACCTTACATTTTAGTACTTTTTCAATTGCAGAGTGCTAAAAAAAATTATATTAAAAAAAAAAGATGAAAAATGATCTCCTATGAGAATACTGAGGAGAAAAGTAAATTGCACGGGGAGTGCTATCTTCCTGCACACTGCAATCACTATACAGGTGATGCAGGGAAAATTTCCCTTCCTCTAGCTGTCTTCATTTCACAGCTGGGTGTACAGTCTAGGCACGCGAAGGTTAAACAGAAACCCACCTAATTGATATAAAATGTATTAAAGGATGTTATACCACACATCGCTGGGCTGATTTTGCATTTGAGGCTGTGGAAATATAGTACACACAAATGTTATATGTAAAAACAATTAGTGCAGAGTAGAGCATAACTAATACACAATAACTTCTCTGCTGTAATTTCCAGAGGGAAGCTCGCGTGAGATCTCCTCCATGTAGCAGCAGGATTGTGTGATAATCACGTTATTACACTCTAGGATGGGCGTGTTTTTATACAGTTAATAAATGAATGGTGTAGAGTGTAATAAAGCATTATCTCTTTGCTGCATCCTCCTGGTCCCTTTATTTCCCAGCAGGACGGATAGGTAATTCGGTCCTCATCACTGCTGTAGCGAGCTTCTATTGTGGGGCTGAGGTCTTATTTGTGTATATAGTGTAGCCAATGCTTTTCCCCCAGCCATGCCATGCAGAGGAATGGACAGAGGATCAGCTCGGCTGCGACATTAGTGTAGCTTCCCCAGAGACAGCGATTACGTGTGTATAGGTCAGTATAGGACTGCATTGGAGAGATATCCCTCTATTCTCTGGACATGTATGCCCAGTTGAGGTAGGAGAGTCCTGGGCCTTTGTTCCTGGGCTGATAATGCTTAGATAGGGTCTCCTCTAGGTGTGGGGCTATTGGGAATGTCTGCGTTTTAATTATATTTATTCAAATAAAGTATGACAATACAAGGTGAAAACTGAGGAAGAAGAAAGTAACTGCAAAGCATATATGAAATCTGGCATGTGCGTGGCTGCCTATACTAATATACTATACTATATTGATGCTGGAGGGGCCATGGAAATTGTTCAGCGAAGTTCGATCACATTCGGCTTGCATTGACATGCTGCGCTAAACATATAGCGGTATTTCGGACGGTGTGTGCAGAGGGTCCCCCCTTCCGGATTACCTATCTGGAGTATATGGTGTAAAATGCATTTAGCAGAGCAGCAGATGTGCAGCCTGACACTGGCAGCTGGGAAGATTGCTTCATCCAAATGTTATTCGTTAGTGCCTTTTCTTTTCTGGGTTTGGACATCCTTTGAAAGTCTATTAACACACATAAATTATAGCAGCAGAAGCAGTAGGCAAAGACCGCAGCCAGCCAGCCATACACCTCCATCCGCACACAGGCTGAGTCCGCAGCCAGCCAGAGACCTCCATCCGCACACAGGCTGAGTCCGCAGCCAGCCATACACCTCCATCCGCAAACACAGGCGGTATAGGCAGCAGCGCATTGCACTGTACAGAGCCGTGCAGCCGCGCATTACACTAGCGTAGAACGAAGCCGCACAGCCGCGCATTGCACTATACGGTGCCGCACATGCACACAGCACACTCTCATTTTTAAAGGTATGCTACTGAATAAACATCCTTTATACGGCTCATATTGCCCTCTCTTCCTACTGTTTGCTTTCTGTTAACCAACAGATACATGCATATATTTCATTTCTGGCTAGTCACCTTCTTGATTAGTGTGATTCATACTGTGTAAACAAAACACATTTTTTCTTTCATGTTATATATTGTTCATTTGTATTTTTTTGTGTTGACACTTGGTTCTCTCTCTCTTTTTAGACAGCTTTGGAACTTTTGCTGAGGGCTGGAGTTTTGGGGTTCCCGGGGGTCACCATGTTGTCCAGATGCCTGTTCGGGGTCCTGGTAGTGTTCTCCTGTTATTCTCAGGTCATGGTGGAAGCAAGTTCATGGTGGTGAGCAAAGCTTATATTTTCTTTTACACAAGAGAATAATTGCCTAAAAATGTGATCTATTTCTGTGTGTTCACTGATAGCAGATGTCTGTAAAGTGCATATGCGCATCCAATTTTTTACCACCTCCATGTAATTTGAGGGTCAACAGCTTCTGATTGCTGCAACTAGATTGTGTAGGTAAGCTCTCATACTACATGAAGGTGATAACATTGGTCAATCGTTGGCCATCAAAATTGGATGTGTGTAGTTGGCTTTATTGTAAAGGAACATGTTGCAGCATCCTCAGAACATTTTATTTGATTTGCAAGATGTTTGCAGAGCAGCCAGTAGGGCATCAGTTTTTTTTTTTTTTTTTAAAGGCCCTGGATGCTCCGACAACGGTTGCTGCTGCTACTGCAGTTGCTGCTTTGTTGCACTGTTGGTAAAATTGTAGTGACAACACTATGTATTCTCTGTATACATTTGTCTTGTTGTCTTGCAATGACCTTATACTTCCATATTTTTATAATTTATTATTGCTCTTATCTGAGCTGCATTGCACACATTTAATGGTACAGACCGGTCCAGCAACTCAGTGCAGTTGCTCATTTCAACCAATTGGAATCTAGATTTTACTATCTGGGAAATTGAAATATGGCTTCAAATTTCTGGGAGGGGATACCTTATTTTGTTTGCCATAATTCCATAAATAATTTGCACATATGCTGTGTGTGGTGCAATGAAATATCCGTATTTTCACTATTTTTGTGATACTATTTATTCTGTTTTCTCCTGAGTTACCCTTGGAGAATCTGTCCTGTTTGTGAATCGCGATCTGCAGTTATCAGTAATCACAACACAACCTTCCTATATGCTTCTTGCATACTGTAGTAAACTATTTACAGTTTAATTGATTGGAGCATCCCCATATATCAGTGTAGGGTATTTTACATTGCCCTATACAGACTCTGTCAGATGCAGCTAACTTCTTTTGAGATGAGGGTAAATTGTGATGAAGCAGCCATATGTAATTGGGTTGTTTTCACAAAGCCCTTCCTGACTTATTTTGTATCCTATTGCTGAGGTCTCTTTCCTATAAATGTGCAGCTAAAAATTCCACATTTTTTAAGGGGCAGCAGTTGCTCTTAGCAACTACATCTCTCAAATTTGTTTATTAAAAAAAAAATCCAGCTGGTTGCTGTGAGTATTGCTTTCCTTTATACAGTTAACCTCTGTAAGTTGTCTGAAGTTTCTTCGACAGATGCTTTGTCTGAAGTTTCCATTTGCTAATACAGTATGTCAAGTTACAGTGTTTCTTCTAAGTGCATTAATATTATCTGAAGGTTCCACTGGTGATTTAATGTATCTTGTCAGCTGCACTGTCTGTGTAACGATGAATGAAGTGAAGACTCCTCTTCTGCAGTTCCAGCTATTATCAGCACGTTCCACACAATGATACAGTGTATCAGGTCTGCACTTTGTAACAAGTTTCCACTGTTCCGAAAGGCTTGTCAAGTCTCATCCATCTTGGAGTACTATGATAGCGTGCAGTTCCATAGGTGATCATCCTTTGCTATACAATTCATACCCAAATGATCAATAACAGCCAGTGATATGATTCATCAGGGCTGCACTAACCCCAGGAGTCGGGTAGCCAGCGCTCTTTAAAAATTTGGTATTTGGTGCTTAGAAAATTCCTGCTGACTCCTGATTTCAATATGAATTTGTCCACCTCTTTCTGATAGACATAATAATAGAAGCTCATCATGGGATGAGATGGGGATCAATGTCAATCGAATCAGAGATTAAAAGAAGAAAATCAAAGACGTTAAATACATATCTTTCCTATCTTGGCTCTTTTTTGCAATGCATTTGTTTAGAGAGATTGCGAGAAACAGGCTTTTTTGTTCCTGTGAATCATGGTTTTAGAACCCTTTAAAAAGGTGTTTTAACCCTTTTTGTTAGCAAGTAAGTAGGTTATCTGAGAGGACCCATCCACTAATGCTTATCTCTAGAGAAGTTAACCAAGTACCACACTTATCTCACAGACTCCTTTAAAATTAGCACGCATCAGGCAGCTGCCCACAGAGGGAGTTTAAGGCATGTGGAAACCCGCACAGCTGGAAACTTTAGTAGGGCACTACATTTTTTTTTTTTTTAAATAAATAAATTAGAACAGGGATGTTCAGTGAGATGGGAACATGTTTAATGTGATGCAGAATTGTGCACATTTTCAATGCAAATATATGCAGCTTGAAGATGGACTGACCACATCCCATTTGTGCTTCATTTGATTGGTTTTCAAGCTGCTTACATTATTCTGCATCAGTTTAGATTTATTTGCATCTGATTGACCATCTTTAAATTAGAAAGGATTTCCCTAAACAGTGCTTAGCTCAATGACTCTCTTCATGGAGTTCGCCTTTAAATTGCCTTAAATTGATCAAAACTAGGAGCCTAGTTGGTGTTTTGATCTGTTTGAGGTGGAGCACAATATCTGGCCACTTGTGATTGGATCAGAATTCTTGTGCTAAATTCAGATTTTTTTCCACAATATCAGCAGAAATGTATCAACCTTTCACTGGAGTGAGATCTACTGACTACATCTGATCAGGCTGGTAAAAGGTGTGTGTAATTGATCACCTAGATTGGGGTGTATGTGGCTAGATGTTAATCTTTTAGCCTGTGAATACTGCTGTCCACAGGTAGATAGATTTCTACTGATCTTATGAGAGATGCAATAGCCACTAAAAATAAAATTCGCTAACACCATTGATCAAATCTAAAAGAATTATGTTTCAACCACTCTTGCCTATTTTGGTTAGTTTTGATACAGATTTGCTTTCATGTTTGGCTCTCTTAAGTATATGTGATTATTGTGAAAAATATGTTTGTGGTCACTTGGTCATTAGACATGTAAGAAGGGCTGAATACACTCCAGTAGCCAAGGCTCCTCAAAAATTATAGCTGGCTTCTACATTTTGAGTTTTCATCTAATTGTGGTCAGTGAACATATCTCCTACTAAAAAAACAACTGTTGGCTCCTGAATTCAAAAAAATGGCTTCTGAATTTCATATTTGTCCTGCCCTGTTTATAAGTTAAACACAGCAAGAAAGAACACGATTTCAGGAAAATGTGTTTTGCTTTCAGATGAATCTACTGTGCATCTGAAATGATTTGCATGCATGCTCCTTGTAAATCTATTGCTTTCAATACAGGCATACATTGCATGCGTTACTGAAAAATGCATGCACTTCTGCAAAGTGTGCTCCCAGCCATAGTACCTGAAGAGTAGTGGCACAGGCTGTGTTTAGTGGGGAATGAAAGGGAGTGTTTGTAGGAGGTGACTACAAAAGTTTATGGTGGTAGTACAAACCTATTCAAAATTCAAATTTTGATTACTGAAAGGGATAGAAAGGCAAACTCAAATGTATGTTAACGTTACCCTTTACAGCAACCTGTAGAGTCCAGTTTATAATGTAACCACTCTTTAGTATTGTTCTAAATGCACGTCAGCCGAACGCATATATCACTGTTCAAAAGCTCTTAATATTTTTAATTACAATATGTTCCTGGTTGTAAATCTGTGTATACTGTGTGCAAGGAAAGGCTGACTTAATATTGTCTCCATGCAGGTCACTGGCTATGAATCCCGTCCAGCTCCCTGAGGTTTACATTATTGGGGCACAGCCTCTGTGCAGCCAATTATCGGGGCTCTCTCAGGGGCAGAAGAAGCTCTGCCTGCTCTATCAAGACCATATGCAATACATCGGGGAGGGGGCCAAGACTGGTATCAAAGAGTGCCAATACCAGTTCAGGCACAGAAGGTGGAACTGCAGCACTGTGGATAATACATCAGTTTTCGGCAGGGTGATGCAGATAGGTAAGGGCTTGTTTTTGTTTTCCCGAACTACATTTAATGTACTGATTATAACAGTATGTATGTATATGTGTGTGTATATATATATATATATATATATATATATATATATATATATATATATATATATATATATATATATATATATATATATATATATATATATATATATACATTTATTTTTTTTTCGGGCCTGTTTGTACAGATTTATAAATCATATGGTTTACTGCTTTTGTGTTGATAATCTGCCGATATTCAGTTGCTGTGTGATACAGCCAAATTGGTGTGACAGGTAATGATTGGGGAATGGACAGTGCATGTAGCTTGAGATTGATTACTCACTCT
Organism: Hyperolius riggenbachi; assembly: GCF_040937935.1. NCBI lineage: Eukaryota > Metazoa > Chordata > Amphibia > Anura > Hyperoliidae > Hyperolius > Hyperolius riggenbachi. The sequence continues at coordinate 170,961,398 of NC_090654.1, read as the reverse complement.
ATATGTATAGGGTTCGCAAACACCCACTGCTTTCAGTGCGATTGCACTGTTCCCCAACCAACCAAGCGAATTGGCTTTAAAGCACCTGCTGGTGTCAGATTGTCTCTGTTTTTATCTGGACATAGCGATGTGTGTTTTCCTAGCAAGGTTGTTTCCAGTAATATTGCTATCACATCACACAGCTGAAAATGTTTATAAATTGTTCAGAAAGCTAAATGTGTGTGCTGCTAAGAATAAACATAAAATATGGGTGAGGTTGTATGAAATAACTTCTTCTTATTATCCTTTTTTATAGTGTTAAACACCCACATGCTATGCAATATTGTACATAAACAGTGCAGTTTTACAAACCTCCGAATATGCCCCCAAAAATGACAAAGCAGCAGTGCTCTGTCCGAAGAGCTTATCAAGAGCTGTACAGATTATTCAGCAACGAAACATGCATTGCGGTCATGTCTTTGATAAAGCATTGATTTTATTTTCAAAACCTTTAAGTTTTGTACTTTACAACCTATACTTAGCAGACTGGTGCAGTGTGTTTCTAATGTGTCCTTTGAGGCTAATTTAGCATGCGGAAGTCTTTCTGGTCTTGACAATAACCACAGATACTGTTAAGATAGCTCCATGCCGTACAGTATCATGCAATTTAATAAAACCATTATTACCCTTATTGGCATCTCGAATGAGTAATACCAAACAATAGGCCACATTATGTGTGTGTTGTGATTTTATTTATTAATGTTCATTTTTTCGTGCATGCAACTAAGTATTTGAGACAATTCAGCTTTAAGTGAGCATTTGTGGTTTTCCGCCTTGCAAATCATCTCTTTATGTCCTTGGAAGTCTGACACACATACAGAACTGCTGGTATATAGTGAGCCTGTCTCCAACATGCATACAACCTGTTTCAGACTTTTTGGTCCTCATCAGTGTATGGCATGAACTGAAATGGCTCTATGGGATAGGGCTTGGACCAGGACTACAGAATACCCACATAGCTCATGAGCTAGGCTTATCTAGAGGACTGAATCTGCCAAATAACTATAGAAATCATGATTCATGTGCTCCATTACTTGCAGGCTGTGAAAGTCCATTTTAGTTGTGGCAGCATGGAGAAGATTGGGAATTTGGAACCCGAGGAGAATGGAATATGGAGATTGCCATATTTATTTCCTTTTAAACAATACCAGTTGCCTGGCAGTTCTCCTCATCCTGTGTCTCTCTAATTTTGACTCTGACACTTCTTCTTCTACCAGAAGATCAACAGTGCTGCCAGGTAACTTGTATTGTTTACAAGGAAATAAATATGGCAGCTTCCATATCCTCCTCACCTCGGTGGTCCTTTACCGTGCTGCTAATGTTAAGGCTGCCATACACTGGTTAATTGCCACCAGATCGACCAACAGATAGATCCCCCTCTGATCGAATCTGATCAGAGAGGGATCTATTGGCTGGCCATACACTGCACACAGATTTTGAATTGATTTCAGCATTAAATTGATTAACAACCTGTGGAGCTGCTTCGCCTCCACTGGCCAGCAGCAATACATCATCTGTCCGCCGGTGCAAGTCCCTGGGTCCATGCTGTCCCTTTCTACAGCTGAACATTAAATGTGTGTTACCAAGGAAGCAGTACTCCAGGACTGACTTGTCTCTGGAATTGCCAGTGTCCAATCCTCGACCGGATTGCTCACACGATCCTCCACAGCATCAAACATACAATAAGAGGTGGCATGCTACTGGCTGCAAAGAGCTTATATTAGAGAACAGAACGCATTACATGTTACGGATTCATGGTGACACTTTTGCAGCCCGTAGCGTGCCGCCTCTTCATGTATGTTTGATCCTTTCTACAGCTGGCCTTCTTCTCTTCACTTCCTTTCCCGAGTGGAATTTCAAAGAGTAGAGGGTAGAGTACTGTTTGAAGTACAGTAGAGTGCTGTTAGAACTTCCCCTTCTCACAGGACGGGACAGGAAGTGAAGAGAAAATGGAGAAGGCGAGCTGGAGAAAGGGACAGCACGGACCCGGGGACTATATAGGTACTATAGGTACCTTTTAGTGTTAATGTCAGGGCTGTGGAGTTGGAGTCGAGTAGTTGGAGCTATTTTTGGGTACCTGGATTTGAAGTTGGTGGATTTATAAATGTTGGAGTTGGATGATTTTTGTACCCACTCCACAGCACTGCTAGGGCTGTGGCGTCAAAGTCGAGGAGTCGGAGCAATTTTGGTTACCTGGAGTCGGAGGTTTCATAAACTGAGTCGTCAGATGATTTTGGTACCAACTCCACAGCCCTGGTTAATGTGCAGTGGCTACAAAAGTAGAAATTTATAGCAAGTTTGTCACTAGCCACTAGCTAAAAACAGCAGTAGCTGTCCCATTATAGGTCAACTTTTTCATTTACTAGCACTTCCTGGATAAGTGATTGCTATTAACCCTTTAGCCCTAACTCTGTGTGAGAATAAGTTGATTACAATCCATGATAGCCAATGACTTTGTTAAATAATCCTGTGCCCTCCGAATTTGAAGGGACCTGTTCACTATGAAAAGATGGCTTTGAAAAAGCCTCAGTTTGTGAATTAGATAAAGTAATATGCTTCCGCTGACTTTGCCCGTGCCCAGATTAATGTTGCAACATAATCCAAACTTCACTTGGGGTGTGGCCATGTTGGACAATTATCTACAGCGTCCAGGCACAGAGCAGTGCAGCTTCTGTGCAGCTTTCAGCTAAGGTGTCACAGATCTGGATAAAAGGTGCCAAACCGCTGATTTCTTGGCAACGATCGCATGGATTCTAAAAACTAAAAGCTATTTCTGCAGTCTCCCAGTTGGCTGACAAACGCTGCGATCTTGCTTTCATTTAACTGGCTCACTTTAAATGAAAGTGAGCAGCAGAATAGTTGCAATAGGCCATAGCAACCATTTAGGTGGTAGTCAGAAGCAGCAGATTTACCCATACTAATTTTAATGCTTCTCTGTGCATCTCTGATCTGTGCATTTATATAACACAGATCAGAGATGCACATTTTAATAATACAATACTGTGTTCTGTTCCTACAGTTTAGATTACAAGTTCCAGCATGCTGTGTAGTCCTATAGCTAGAGCATTGCACTATTTTAGATTAGGTAAGTTTTTTTTCTTGGAAGACCACAGCATTCTGTGAAAATTGTTCTTTCTTCCGGTCTATAATAAATATTCCATAAAGAAACAATGTGCATTAAGCTGTACACCTGGAGCTGGGATATTTGTGCTTGAATACACAAGCCCTTGTTAATGCCCTTTTTTTTAGGGATTTTGAGGCAGCATTATTTCATTATGCTGCTTTTCACACCTCTTGGATTTGCCCTGAGAGTGACTTGTGCTCTATGCCAATGGGAGGGACTTTGATCCTCACTTATGGCCCATACTCACGGGCTACAATTGTTGCTAGTCGCTAGCACACGGGAGCGTGTGTACGACAGACCGCATAAACATTGCGGAAGAGGGATTAGCGGTGCGACGGAAGCTATCGCCGACGTTCCTCCCCACCCCCCCCCGCATACACACGCGGATTAGCGACAGTTGCGGCGGCAACTGTCGCCAGGCGATTGACCGTGCCAATCGCCTGCCGACAGGAGCGACGGTTCGGGGTGCGCGCACCATACTCGCGCAACACGCGCGTGCCACGTGGTTGCGGCGACAATTGTAGCCCGTGAGTATGGGCCATCAGATCTTTTCTCTTCCCTCTTCTGTCTTGTTTGCTGATTGTTTAAAGCTTTTTGTGAAAATCCACTCTCTGTTTTGATATAAGGAGACTCCCAAAAGTTGTGACAGTTTTAATCCTGGGAGATTTTCTACTGGTGAACATGGTAAACTGTTTTTTTTTTTTTTTTTCCCATTGAAGAAAAATAAAATTAAAAGTATTGCTTATATCACTACATAAACCGATTCCTTAAACAAGAAGTAATTTATAAGGGCAATTAGCCACTTAAACTAACTGCAGCACTAAGAGGGTTTAATAGGTATTTGGAGGCGGTGGCCCAGACTGGGATAGAGAAGTGCCTATTCATGGCCTCTTAGAACTGGACTCCCGTCTCAGACTATATTTAAGTTTCATAAACTGGGAAGGGGGAACGAGAAAGGCAGGAGAATGATTTTATTTCTGGGAAATTAGATGAAATGAAAAATTGCCCAGCTTTAAAAATGATATGCATTACAAAATTAATGTGCTTTTGTAGGCACTTTGCATGGGTTTTTGGGTAATTCCATATATCAGTGTGTCTCCACATGTCTCCTACAATTATCAAAGATTTAGCATTGTATATTTTCCTATTGAAATGGTGTGTGCCATGTGCCCTGTGAGGGCTGCAGCCTGCATTGAGCATTCATGTAAATTTCATATTTTCATCTGCTGCAGGATCTAGAAATCCCAAAGAAAAAAACTCATTTTCCCCTAGGGGAAGGGGTGGGCTGAATGCATGTATGGATGTGTGTGTATGTGATTTAAAAGGAAGAAGGAAATACAGTGTGTATTTTTTTTATATCTGTTATATACTTTTATTACACATGTGTTCTTTTTTTTTTTCTTTGTGTGTGTGTGTGTGTGTGTGTGTGTATTTTTTTTCATCCAGAAAGTATTTACAGCGCATCACTTTTTCTATATTTTGTTATGTTACAGCCTTATTCCAAAATGGCTTAAATTTATTTTTTTTTCTTAGATTTATTTACACAAAACCTCATAATGACAGCTTGAAAACGTTTTTAAAAGATTACTTAAGATGTTTGCAAATTTATTGAAAAATGAAAAAATCGAGAAAGCACACGTACATAAGTATTCACAGCCTTTACCATGAAGCTCAAACTTCAGCTCAGGTGCATCCTGTTTCCCCTGATCATCTTTGAGATGTTTCTGCTGCTGAATTGGAGTCCACCTTTGGTAAATTCAGTTGATTGGACATGATTTGGAAAAATCACCCACCTGTCTATTTCAAAGTCCCACAGTTGACAATACATATCTGAACACAAACCAAGCATGAAGTCAAAGAATTGTCCTTAGACCTCAGAGACAGGCTTGTCTCATGGCACAAATCTGGAGAAGTTTACTGAAACATTTCTGATGCTTTGAAGGTCTAAATGAGCGCCATGGCCTTCATCATCCATAAGTGGAAGAAGTTAATAACCACCAAGACTCTTCCTAGACCTGACAAGCTATATAAACTGAGCGAATGGGGGAAAAGGGCCTGAAGGCAGGGAGGTGACCAAGAACCCGATGATGACTATGCCAGAGCTTCAGAGGTCCTCTGTGTAGAGGGAAGAACCTTCCAGAAGGACAATGTATGTGTGAATGCAAGGCATCACGTTTTGGAGGATACCAGGCACCTCTCATCACCAGGCCAATACCATCCCTACAGTGAAGCATGTTGGTGGCAGCATAATGCTGTGGGGATGGTTTTCAGTGGCAGGAATTGGGAGACTAGTCAGATTAAGGGAAAGATCACTGCAGCAATCTACAGAGACATCCTGAGTGAAAACGGTGACGGTTCATCTTTCAGTAGGACAATGACCCTAAGCACACAGCCAAGATATCAAAGGAGTGGCTTCAGAACAACTCTGTGAATGTCCTTTAAGCCGCATCTACACGCGTAGATGTGGGCGCGATGTTCCTTATCAATCGAGCCGCTGATGCGGCTCGATTGATAAGATCTGACAGGATGGATCTCCCCACCGCCGATTCCCTGCTCGCTCCCCGCAATGGCAGGAATCGAGCAGAAGATAAGCGGCGTGGTACAGGGACAAGCGGGAATCAAGCGGGTATTGATTCCGGCGCGCGGGCGGGGACGCGGCGGGCATGCGGAAGAGGCGATCCAGCGGCTAATCGAGCTGCCGGATCGCCGCCTCATCTACATGTGTAGATGAGGCTTTAACCACCCTGGCGTTCTATTAAGATCGCCAGGGCGGCTGCGGGAGGGTTTTTTTTAAATTTAAAAAAAACTATTTCATGCAGCCAACTGAAAGTTGGCTGCATGAAAGCCCACTAGAGGGCGCTCCGGAGGCGTTCTTCCGATCGCCTCCGGCGCCCAGAATAAACAAGGAAGGCCGCAATGAGCGGCCTTCCTTGTTTTGTTTAGATCGTCGCCATAGCGACGAGCGGAGTGACGTCATGGACGTCAGCCGACGTCCTGACGTCAGCCGCCTCCGATCCAGCCCTTAGCGCTGGCCGGAACTTTTTGTTCCGGCTACGCTGGGCTCAGGCGGCTGGGGGGACCCTCTTTCGCCGCTGCTCGCGGCGAATCGCCGCAGAGCGGCGGCGATCGGGCAGCACACGCGGCTGGCAAAGTGCCGGCTGCGTGTGCTGCTCTTTATTTGAACAAAATCGGCCCAGCAGGGCCTGAGCGGCAGCCATCGGCGGTGATGGACGAGCTGAGCTCGTCCATACCGCTAAGATGGTTAAGGGCCCGGCCAGAGCCCAGACTTGAATCCAATTTGAACATCTCTGAAGAGATCTGAAAATGACTGTGCACCTACTCTTCCTACCCAACCTGATGGAGCTTGAGAGGCGCTGCAAAGATGAATGGGTGAAACTGCCCAGGAATAGGTGTGCCAAGCTTGTGGCATCAGATTCAAAAAAGACTTGAGGCTGTAATTGCTGCCAAAGGTGCATCAACAGTGTTGAGCAAAGTCTGTGAATACTTATGTAAATGTGAATGTAATCCATTTTGGAATAGGGCTGTAACATAACAAAATGTGGAAAAGTGATTTTTATTTTATTATTTTTATATGCAGGAATCAAGTGTTAAAGTGCAATCATGTGTTTGCCTAGCTGAAAAAAAAACTTCACTAAGTGTTGTAAGGACGTATCCACATGATTGTGCTGCATCAAAAAAATGCTCGGGAGTGCTAGGGGAGTGTGGCCTGATGTGCTGCAAAAAAAAGTCACACAACGTGTTCACAAAAGGTGGTGAGCAAGTGCATACTGTGCTGAAATATACCAGCTAATGCACTGGGAAATGGGCTTTGATACAATTTGTCAATTGGAACTCTATGAAGCAAAGACTGCAGACTATGTGTGACAATAAGTGGGCTGCTGGGATTCATAGGTGTACTGCACCATATTGCGAGCTTCCAGTGTTAAACAGGAGTAGTGACAAAATCAAGGCAGGTTGTGGCAAATCACTTTTTGTTTGTATCATTGTCCTGAACATCACATCTTGGTAAAGAGAATCTTGCGTTGTTTCGAAAAATAAGCATTGGTCCCCCTTTTCTTTTCTTTCTTTCCCTTTTTTTTTAATTAATTTTTTTTGTAATTATATTTGCTCCAATTAAGGCTAGAGTCAAAGTAGTAGTGTAACTCGGCTTTCACACACTGCAATGTACAACAGTGCAGCCTGTGCATTCTGGTATAATGGCGTGCGTTGCCGTAATACACTGCCTGCGGTGCGATACTGCAAAAAGCGCATGTTAACTGACAGTGAAGAATACTTTTTGGGGGGCCCATGCTCTCCAACAATATTTGCATTTCATTTTATATTTTAACCTCCCCCCCCCCCCCCCCCCCCGTTTGCATTTTCTTTTTACTTGTCACAAACCCATTGACTTAAAGTGACACTGAAGAAAAAAAAATACAAACTTATGGTGCATTGTAAGTGTAATCTAGATAATTAATATAACATTAGTAGCAAAGAAAAGAGTCTCGTATTTTTATTTTCACTTTTATATAGCTGTTTTTTCTATAATATTGCATCATTCTCAAATATTTGCAGTTTACAAATTACACTCTGTATTTTAAATGATGAAATGGGGCAAAGCCTTTGAACTTCCTGGCAAAAAAAAACTGATTGAGATAAGTGCTTCAGAAAATAGCATTTCTCTCTGACTAAATTAGTCAGAGAGCTCAGAGAAGCTCTTTTGCATAGATAACTGAAGTTTCTTAATTCTTCCTGTACTGGAAACAATATGAGACTCCTATCTGTGCTGCTAATGTTCTATTTCTTAGCTGTACTACACATACAAATCATTATCTCATAAGTTTATTTTCCCTTCAGATACCTTTTTAAAGAGACACTGAAGTCTCCTAAAAAAATCAGCTTTTTATTGTAAAGGCCTCTGTAACATTATTGCCCTAACTAAAACTCTGCATCCCCGTGGCTGAAATCGAACTAAATCCTCCCTAACTCCCCCCTATCTCTTCCCAGCAAAATCCATGACTTTCTTGGTCGTGGATTTTGCTGCTGGAGGAGGCAGAGCTCTCAGCCGCAGCTCTGCCTCCTTACGCGTCAATCAGCACGTATCACTGCCTCCCCCCCCCCCCCCCCCGCCCCTCTCAGTGAAGGAAGACTGAGAGGGGCAGGCAGAGCCGGCGATCCGCGCTGATAGACGCGTGGAGAGGCAGAGCTGCAGCTGAAAACTCTGCCTCTCTCGGAAGCGCTCCTCGCAGTGTGCCCCGGGGAGTTTGGAGGGATTAGTGTTCAGCCACGGGGATGCAGCGTTTTAGTTGGGGCAATAATGTTACAGAGGTTTTTGAAATAAAAAGATGATTTTTTATGAGACTTCAGGGTGTCTTTAACTGCTTACATTTCCACATAAAGATTTGTAAGATAGTGTGTTTGAAAAATGTTGTGCATGGAAATGCTTTAGGGGAATGCAAAATGCTAAACTGCATGCACCTTGCGGTCTGTAAAATGTATGTGTTCATGCAAACTCATGCAGATGTATTTGGTGTGAATGAGCACTGAATACAACCACAAAAACATGACGCAGGAGAAGAGGAGCATCCTTGCCAAAAGAGCTTAATTCTAGTTATGTCTCTAATCCTCCAAGTTAATACACTTTTTTTTTTAATAGTAAATATTCAGGGAGATTTCACACTTTTCAGTGACATTTATGTGTTACATGGTGCTTTTTCTAGCATTTACATTTTAAAACTAATTAAACAACATCATCTGGCTGACTTGTGAAATGGTCATACTTCTTTCAGTAGTAGAATGCCAATACATGTGGTTGATGCATGCTAACATGTAAAGCCTTAATAAAATGTGATGTGCATAGAATTGAACTAGCCATGCACCAATAAATTGGTGCAAGGTGACTAAAAAAAGTGAATATAAAACAAAATATTAAGTATTTTTCATACGATTCTGGTTACAGTGGTAGATTAAAAAACATATAATATATATGCAAAACCTACAATGCAGTACTTTATAGCCGGGGCGAACCAGTTAATTTGAAGTTCAGGAGCCAGCAACAAAACTATTTAAAAGTCTGCTACATTGGCAACAGTTAGAGAAATCCTCAACATTTGGGCAACAGCTAAGAAACCTCGGCTAGCTTGGAATTATCCAGCTCTGCCTTAGATTGTGTAGCACATTCAAATATGTCCCCCAGCCATCTTACTATCCCATGCCCCTATATATAAACACAATTCATCACAGGCAAGACACCTAGCAGTATATTTTTGTGATGTTGGAGCAAAACCAGAGCAGACTCAGTGAGAACATACTGTACCTCATGCATATAATGCCTCTTGTGGGAACTGAACCCAGGGCCCTAGAGCTGCAAGGCAGAGTGCTAACCACATGCCCGTCATGGAGTTATTTACATAGCTTCAACATACATGAAGAACATTTTACAAAATAACTACAGGAGCAATTGCTACTTAGAAATGTACATACTCTTGTAATGCATATCTTCAGGGCTGTTTCTTGGGCAGTGCAGGCAGGGCAACCGCCCTGGGCGCAGACTGACAAGTAGATAAAGGGGGGTGCAGGCAGAAGGACATAACCGCTAGGGAGCTGGTGACACGCAGTGCAGACAAGTGGAAGAAGATGATTACCAGCATGATTACCTTCCTTGACTCCTCCTAGGCTGCCTGCGTCAGACGTCAAGTCATCATCACGTCACCACCGCGTGATGACACCTGATGTCCTGTAGGGGTACTGCAGGCTGTCAGTGGGCGGCACCCACAGAGGAATCTGCTTTCCTGGCTCTCTTCACCGGTGTGTGTTCCTGGCCTCTCCTTCCTCCTGGATCAGCGGCTGGTCACCAGTAAGTAGGCAGATCTTCTTGTGACCTGTGGCTGTGTGACTGTCCCTAAAGAGTAAGGATTCACGAGTCCACGGGGGTGGGGGCGCAATTTTTACACCCTCTCCCTGAGTGCAATTTAGCCTAGAAACTGCCCTGCATATCTTCAACCAATGGTCCAGCCCATAGAAATCCCCAACTGCTTGCCCATAGTACTGTGAATAAAATGCTCAGTAAAATGAATTATTTTACCTTCTTGCAGGATAAATTGAAGTCTCGCCCAACCCAATAAAAGCGTATGGGGTCAGTTAGAGAGATTTATATTCCGAGCTGAATCGCGCTTAATTCCTAAGATTTCAGATGGCCCATGGCATGTCTATAGGACAGTGTACAATATGGCATTCATATAGGCAGAATGCTCGCGTTACACAAAGTGAATAGAACTTGTTTCTTAATTTAATACAAACCGTCTGCAGGCTCACTGTTTAAAACTCTCCATTTCAGGGCTTTTAAAGGCTATTTTGGAGATAAACAGAGATGATTTTAATTCAATGGAAGAATGAGATGGCACGCAGTTTGATAGGAAGGAGGAAAAAAAAAGAGGGAGAGACATATCAGATTTAAAGATCTCGTGTTTTTATTTCTGCTCTGACATTTATTTTGGAAAGTCAGTTAAAGAGGAACTCCAGTGAAAATAATGTAGTAAAAAAAGTGCTTCATTTTTTACCATAATTATGTATAAATGATTTAGTCAGTGTTTGCTCATTGTAAAATCTTTCCTCTCCCAGATTCACATTCTGACATTTATTACATGGTGACATTGTTACTGTGGGCAGGTTATTTAGCTGTTTCTAGCTGCTCTGTCTGTTAGACAGCTAATAACAGCTATTTCCTGTCTCTGAACATTGTTACATTGTGGCAGTTTGCCAGCAGTACCGCGGTATTCAGAGCCTCTTGTGGGAGGGGTTTCAGCACAAAATCAGTCACACAGCGCCCCCTGATGGTCTGTTTGTGAAAATCATTGTCTTTCTCATGTAAAATGGGGTATCAGCTACTGATTGGGAAAAAGTTCAATTCTTGGTTGGAGTTTCTCTTTAAGTGCAGTTATTGTAACCCGCTGCAAATGTAACCTCTCAAATCATCTTGTTTTCATTTCATGGGAGCTGGTGTGGGAAGAAAGTTTAGAAAAAGCCCAAAATCACTTCCACCCCTTGAACCCTCTCTCATTCTGATTAACAGATACATTTGCTAAGCCACTTCATCCTGCAGTTTTAAATAGGTATCCATTAGGGGAGTGTCACATGAGAAGGTCCTAATATATGTGAGCAGAGTGGGGATTACATGTGCAAGTTGTATCAGAGAGAATTCTGTTATTTATAACAGAATGTTTGTACATGAAGCAATTCTGTAATTAGACAAAGCTGCTTATTTTTATCTTGTCTGTTAGGGTGCAGATTAGAGCTTATATCTCAAGAAGGGGCTACAGATACATCACCTATGATGGATACCTACTTAAGCCTCGTACACACGCTAAACCAGTCATTTGAAAAGTCTAACAAACAGATTTTGCCATATCAGACGACAATCCTGATCAAAAATGTAACCCAACGACGAGCAAGCAACCGACACTGGGCATTTTGCCTAATCCAATGGACGGATCGACTCAGACTTTTGGGCAGATATCGTGCAGTTGGCCATGTGTGTACAATGTTGTTTGAACTTCATTGTTCATTGTTCTACTGAATGCCTGCATGTTATGCATAAGGTAATTTCCACTTCCGTGTGCAGTATTTCATTTGGTTGTTTGCAATATCTGTGTGTGGAAACAAGTCTTTCCAACAACATCTCTGGTAAAGTAGTTTCTGCATTGTTAGTCGTCTGTTGTCGGTAATTTTTTATTTTTTTTTTATTTTTTTTTTTGGGTTGTGTATAGACCCTTTTAATAATATTTGTATAGCATTTTTCTCCTGTCTGACTCAAATTGATTGAGAGCTGCAGCTACTAGGGGTGCGCTCAGTAGGCATTATCAGTGTTTAATGAGTCTTGTATTGCTTAAGGACTCCTAAACTTGCTTACTGATTTGGAAATTCAAACCCTGGTTGCCAGACGTCAGAGGCGGCGCCCTTAACCAGTACACTATCCAGTCGCTTTATACAGTAGACACAGGGTATGACATACTAAGATTGTATACAGATGATCATAGGCAAATATTGGTAAAACTAAAAAAAACTGTTAACATTTGCAATACAGGTACACTGAATCAATCAATTTTCTAATATAATTTCTGGGTTTTTTATGTCTAAAATGCAGTGTGGTGCCTCTGCTGGTATGCTGCGATCAGTGTACCACTAAGACACTATCAGAGTGTAATTGCAATGGAAACAGGCACCAGCAGGGTAAAAATTGATGATAGGTAAAAACAGATTAAATATAAATTTATTGCAACTTCTTATGGCCTATAGACATACAAAAAACGAACAAACATATACCCTCCCTTAAAAACAGATACTGGAGCAACCATGGGACTGTAACTGCTGCATGGAACCGGAGTGCACTCCTATATAGTCCAAAGAAACATGCATGTAATTGACTTTTTCTTCAGGCCCACAGTGAACTTGTATCCAAGTGAAAACCAGATAAGGTCACCGGCGACAGCACATCCAATCAACCCGTATGTGCATCTATATCAGTGCACGCCTCTGCAAACAGAGTTGCTTACGTCTGAAGAAGTTGCGTGGGACGTGACGAAACGCGTCACGTGACACGCAGCGCTACCCGGAAGTGCGTCCCGGCTCGGATCACCCGTGCCTCCGCATCTCTTCCCCCCCCCAACCCCCCCCGCTCCGCTGTCGCTACAATTAAGAAACCTGACAACGCCGCATGATGCCCCGATGACGGCCGATGCTATGGTGTGGTGAGATACTGTATTCTCGGCAAGGCTCAGTGATTGGCTGTTGCTTATCATAGAAAGTGATGGGAGAAAAAGCTTTGCTTTATTAGCGGGGAGCGGAGGTTTGACACGGCTGGTGTGTCAGTAATGAGAAGCGTAAGCAACTCTGTTTGCAGAGGCGTGCACTGATATAGATGCACATACGGGTTGATTGGATGTGCTGTCGCCGGTGACCTTATCTGGTTTTCACTTGGATACAAGTTCACTGTGGGCCTGAAGAAAAAGTCAATTACATGCATGTTTCTTTGGACTATATAGGAGTGCACTCCGGTTCCATGCAGCAGTTACAGTCCCATGGTTGCTCCAGTATCTGTTTTTAAGGGAGGGTATATGTTTGTTCGTTTTTTGTATGTCTATAGGCCATAAGAAGTTGCAATAAATTTATATTTATATTATTATTACACCAGCTCTGTGCTCCCTATATTCTCTTTTTTAAGCTGCTATTCATATTTATGGGTGAGACGAGCCGATTTGGGTTGATATCCCGTACCCCCCCCCCTTGTTTTTTGCCTGAAAAACAGATTAAAGTTGGGGGGCAAGGGTGGACCTACCTCCCCAAAACCAAACACAACCACTATGTATGGTTTAAACAAGATTTAATTCGTACTCCAGAGCAAATGCAACGTGTTTCGTGGGTCTCTAGCCCACTTCCTCAGGCAATAATAAAGACAGGAGCAACTCAGTTGTGTAGCCAAGTACAGCGCCTCTTGGCTACACAACTTTTGAGTTGATCCTGTCTTTATTATTGCCTGAGGAAGCGGGCTAGAGACCCGCGAAACACGTTGCATTTGTTCTGGAGTACGAATTAAATCTTATTTAAACCATACATTGTGGCTGTGTTTGGTTTTGGGGAGGTAGGTCCACCCTTGCCCCCCAACTTTTATCTGTTTTTACCTATGATCAATTTTTACTCTGCTGGCACCTCTGTTTCCATTGCAATTATTGTTATCCACCTGCCTGGATCGGTGAATACCCCTTCTTACCTTCTACAGAGAGCGACCTTTTTAGCCTGAGTGGGGACAGGCCTAATATCCCCGTAAGTGCTTTAAGTGGTTGCCTGAACCCAGCAACCCATACTTGTGAGTATATTTCTATTTGCTGCTACCTTGGCATTCCTTTATCATCAATAATACACTATTGGGGGCTCTCGATTGTGTTTTTCCTTTCTTTTACTATCAGAGTGTAGGTTGTGTGTATATTCAAGCCTTTGCATGTGACATCAAATTTAACACTAGCACCAGTGGCATAGCAATAGGGGATGCAGAAGTTGCGACCGCACCGGGGCCCTTGGGCTGGAGGGGCCCACTAGGGGCCCTCCTTCATCCATCTTGTTAGCTTTTTACTAGTGCTATGCTGGTAATGAACACTTCTGTATGTGCATTGAGTGATGATAATCCTTACGTAGCTAGTTTCTTACTCTGATTATACCTTTCTGACACTGCAACTGTCCTTGGTAGGTTTTGGGGCTCCATATTAATATGGTGCTTAGGGCCCCATGTAAGATTGGCACCGAGGTCCCAAGCTCCTTCGTTATGCCACTGACTAGCGCACACGAAAAATGACATTTATCCTTTCAGCTGGTGGAATGAGGCAGTACCATTTCTTGGCATCAGTGGATTTGATGGGGGGGGGGGGCAAGGAGGGGTGCATTGTGCTATGAACGCCAGCTTAGCTTTCAGCTTTCCAATGCAGAGGATGGTGTGTAAACATATTTGGCATGCATTCTTCCTTCTGGCAGGTTGATATCTCATTTGTTGTCTTACTAGGGTTCATAACATGACATTTCTAGATTCCCTATAATTCCTAATTCTCCTCTGCATTTGAGGTAGAGAGACACACAACCCTGCACTTGTTATATGTACTCGTTACGCTCTGTAACAAGTGCAGCTATAATGAGCTTTACACATAGTGGCTTTGGTTGTTATATGGGGCATATGTATATTTGAAAAGGGTGTTTCTACAGATCAGATTCAAAAACAGGGATATACAGGTCCTTTTCAAAAAATTAGTATATTGTGATTAAAGTTAATTATTTTCTGTAATGTACTGATAAACATTAGACTTTCATATATTTTAAATTCATTACACACAACTAAAGTAGTTCAAGCCTTTTATTGTTTTAATATTGATGATTTTGGCATACAGCTCATGAAAACCCAAAATTCCTATCTCAAAAAATTTAGCATATAATGAAAAGGTTCTCTAAACGAGCTATTAACCTAATCATCTGAATCAACTAATTATCTCTAAACGCCTGCAAAAGATTCCAGAGGCTTTTAAAAACTCCCAGCCTGGTTCATTACTCAAAACCGCAATCATGGGTAAGACTGCCGACCTGACTGCTGTCCAGAAGGCCATCATTGACACCCTCAAGCAAGAGGGTAAGACAAAGAAAGAGATTTATGAATGAATAGGCTGTTCCCAGAGTGCTGTATCAAGGCGCCTCAGTGGGAAGTCTGTGGGAAGGAAAAGGTGTGGCAGAAAACGCTGCACAACGAGAAGAGGTGACCGGACCCTGAGGAAGATTGTGGAGAAGGACCGATTCCAGACCTTGGGGGACCTGCGGAAGCAGTGGACTGAGTCTGGAGTAGAAGCATCCAGAGCCACCGTGTACAGGCATTGCAGGAAATGGGCTACAGGTGCCGCATTCCCCAGGTCAAGCCACTTTTGAACCAGAAACAGCGGCAGAAGCTCCTGACCTGGGCTACAGAGAAGCAGCACTGGACTCTTGCTCAGTGGTCCAAAGTACTTTTTTCGGATGAAAGCAACTTTTGCATGTCATTCGGAAGTCAAGGTGCCAGAGTCTGGAGGAAGACTGGGGAGAGGGAAATGCCAAAATGCCTGAGGTCCAGTGTCAAGTACCCACAGTCAGTGATGGTCTGGGGTGCCATGTGAGCTGCTGGTTTTATCAAGGGCAGGGTCAATGCAGCTAGCTATCAGGAGATTGCGGAGCACTTCATGCTTCCATCTGCTGAAAAGCTTTATGGAGATGAAGATTTCATTTTTCAGCACGACCTGGCACCTGCTCACAGTGCCAAAACCACTGGTAAATGGTTTACTGACCATGGTATTACTGTGCTCAATTGGCCTGCCAACTCTCCTGACCTGAACCCCATAGAGAATCTGTGGGATATTGTGAAGAGAAAGTTGAGAGACGCAAGACCCAACACTCTGGATGAGCTTAAGGCCGCTATCGAAGCATCCTGGGCCTCCATAACACCTGAGCAGTGCCACAGGCTGATTGTCTCCATGCCACGCCGCATTGAAGCAGTCATTTCTGCAAAAGGATTCCCGACCAAGCATTGAGTGCATAACTGAACATAATTATTTGAAGGTTGACTTTTTATTTGTTTTAAAAACACTTTTCTTGTATTGGTCGGATGAAATATGCTAATTTTTTGAGAAAGGAATTTTGGGTTTTCATGAGCTGTATGCCAAAATCATCAATATTAAAACAATAAAAGGCTTGAACTACTTCAGTTGTATGTAATGAATTTAAAATATATGAAAGTCTAATGTTTATCAGTACATTGCAGAAAATAATGAACTTTATCACAATATGCTAATTTTATGAGAAGGACCTATATCTGGGAAAGTAGTGGAATGTCTTGGGGCATCAAAATAGTCATGGAAGGGAGCTAAAACCTGCCGGCTCCATCATATGAAAGATTTGTCCTGCCTTCCTACCCTAGCAGAATGTGAGGCACATCTCTCCAATGGGTAAGAAACCGTAACATAAAATCGTTCTCTAGAGTGTTGGAGACTTTATGGCGATGTGTATGGTGTCATAGATACAACAATCAAATTCCCTTTTGGCAGAATCTGATTGGTCCTTCTTCAATCTGCATTACTTGGCACGCAAAATTTGCATAATTTTGCATTTTATTAATCATGCCTACTTTTGAGCTCCAGCAGGTCTACAACAACAGAACATTTTGGTAGGGACGTCCCAGTCACACACTCTTGTGTACATGAACTGCTTCCTTTCTCTCTCCAGTCTGTTCTGCTGCAAAAGCTGGACTGGTGCACATCTCTGGATGCAAGTGCACATGGACTGTGATTCACTTTATTTTGGTGTTTGTCTTGCCAAAGTGTCTTAGTGGCTTTAAAAAGTAACCATTGCATAATTAATAAGACTTACATTTGTTTTAATTGCATGCCAACCTTAAGGCAAAGTTCACATTATAAACCGCAAGAACTGAGCGCTTCTGTGAGCGCTTTTCTAAGTGCCATAAGAAAATCGCTTTTTCAAGCAGTTTGCGATTTCCCTATACTTTGTATTGAAGCGCAAATACTCAGGAAATGGTGCAGGAGCCGTGTTTGCGATTGGAAAGAAAGCTCGTCGCTTATATGAGAACACTCACATAGAGCGACATTGCAGAAATGCTTTTAAAGCAATTTTTAAAATTGCCAGCACTTAAAAATAATCAAATGCTTACACTGTAAACAAGCCCTAATGGTTTGACTTTTTTATGCTCTTGTGCTGCCATTAGCCACCATTGTCTGGACACCCCTGTTATCCTAGTCCTTACATGATAGGAGCGCAAAGCCTTTCCTAAAGTTTTTTTCACTACAAATGGTGTGTATCGTAAGTACACTGTATTCACCAAGAGCTTTTGCTTTGTAGTTTGTCAAGTACACTTTAAAGTCAAACTAAACTCCATAAAACAAAAAAAATTCAAAACGTCCACCATATCCCTCACACTTCCACAAGGGGTGGCTAGGGAGGACGAACTTGTTCACTGGCAAACGGTTTCTGGTGAATGATTATTTGCCTTTTGTTTTTTTACTGAAATTTTTTGCGTCCAAAATTTGCATTTGCATTTAACATTGAAGTCAATGGCTGCCGACTTTAGCAGTTAATAGCAAATCCTCCGTACATGCTAGAATTACCAAAATTGGAGAGTATATTAAGGAGAACAGTGTGAATAAGAGGGAAAAAAACAAAAAGATCTTTCAAGGAAAGAATGGTTATTAAAGTCAGTAAAATGACTTTCTTCAGCAGAATGTCAGAATGTCCTTGCTCTGGGGCTTGCTAGCCCAGGGCTGGGAATGGAATTGATGTGTGCGGTGCTGTTTGTCAGTCATCGGGGCAGGGATCAAAGTGTGCAGCATTTTTTGTCAGGGACTACCAGATGACACTATGAATCCTCCCAGGGCATCGATGCCCCTACCTCCTTCTGGACACTGGAGGTGGGTAAGAGCCCCTTGTCCATAGATTGGGCAAGGGCTCTGGGGGAGAGGGTGAATCTTGGCCGCCCCTCTCTTCCAGAGGCCCTCCCCCATACAATGGACCATATGGGCTGCTATAGCTTCACCCTGCTAGCCCCAGGATTTGACGCCAATTGTAAAGAGGAATGGTCCAAAATACTTTCAACAAGAATTCAGACTCTCATTTGAACCTACAGGAAGCGTTTAGAGGCTGTAATTTCTGCAAAAGGAGGATCTACTAAATATTGATTTCATTTCTTTTTTGTGGTGCCCAAATTTATGCAACTGCCTAATTTTGGTAAAACAATTATTGCACACTTTCTGTAAATCCAATAAACTTCATTTCACTTCTCAAATATCACTGTGTGTCTCTCCTATATGATATATTTAACTGACATTTTTTATCGTAACAACCAACGGTTTATATAGGAAACTCATGACGATTAACAAGGTTGCCCAAACTTTTGCATCCCACTGTAGGTGAAATTAGCATATCTGCCGTTTTGTTGGTCTGTGTGTACATGACTTTTGAATGACTTGTTGATTGCACATTAAGACGTTCGACCAGCTTGAACAACAATTGGGCATAAAGTTGGACGTCAGAACCAATATTTCAGAAGACTACTATATTCAGAGTTCTCCCTTAAAGCGGATCTGAACTCAGAACGTCTTCTCTGCTCTAAAGGTATGCAACAGCATTATAACTTTAAACAAAAACATTTTTGTTACAGCTGATACAAATCTTAAAATAAATCTGCACTGTTTCTACTTCCTGATTCATGGAAGCAGACATATTGTTAACATCCTGTGCTTTTAAATGAGCTTATCTACCATCTCCGCCATGGCAGTCATGTGACAGAGAGATCAAATTACAACTTGTAATTAGACACCAATGATGAGGAATTAAACAGGCTAAACTCTCTAAATACATACAGGGTGCATTTCTCTAAGTTATCCATCTGTCCTGTGCAAGAGTTCAGATCCACTTTAGGACAGATTCTAGAGAACGTGTCAGCACGCAGAGAGAATCTGACTATTGGTGATCTGCAGTATCACCAATAATGCAGATATATACCCGATTATTGATGATCTGCAGAATCACTGATAATACAGATATATATAGCTTACCTCTGGACACCTATAGGTATGTGAGTGTTTGGTGTAACAGTAGTACTTTGAGTAATGCACCTGCTGAGCAGGTGATCATAGGCAGTAAAGGAATACTGCTCTTGAGGGCACAGGAACCTTCCAGCAGCCTGAGACTCATCAAGGGGTGGAGTCAGGCTGGAGATAGGAAGGATCAGAGAGTGAGTGACACCTGAAGGTGGATGTCACTATCTGATCTGGAGACTATCTCTTAAGAGGAGAGATAGCTCTCGAGGTCGGGCACGCCTGGTCGGCAACACACGAACAGATAAAGTACAAAGAGGAGCTTTCTAATGGTCTCCATGATTGAATGATTGACAGGCCATACACTGTGCAGAATCAGAAATTCCAAGCTATACTTCCAGTGGGTTCCCCACTTTAAGGGCCCATACACTGCCATTGATCGATCGAATTGATCAGCCGCAAATCGTTTGCGGCCGATTTCACCTGACAAGATGGAAAATCTAGGTTGATCTGCTGCTGATTTGAGTGAAAGCTACAGGAAATCTATTGAAATTCGACCTAAATGCATTATTGCACCATTGGATCCAATGCAACTCTATGGGCCATCGATCTACTGCCAGCAGCAGATCAACCTAGATTTTCCATCTTGTCAGGTGAAATCGGCCGCAAACGATTTGCGGCTGATCAATTCGATCGATCAATGGCAGTGTATGGGCCCTTAAAGTGGGGAACCCACTGGAAGTATAGCTTGGAATTTCTGATTCTGCACAGTGTATGGCCTGTCAATCATTCAATCATGGAGACCATTAGAAAGCTCCTAAAGTTATTAACATTCATAATACACTAAAGGTGGTCATACACTTATAAATTTGCAGCAGATTGGAGTGGACCATCAGATAGATTCCTGTCAGATGCCTGTCAGGTCGAATCTGACAGGAATCAGATGTGTGCCACACACTAGGAACAGATTTCCAGTAGACTTCAGAATGAAATCTATTGAAAATCGATCAAAATGCATTATTGCACCATTCGATCCAATGCAACTCTATGGGCCATCGATCTGCTACCAGCAGCCAATCGGCCTAGACTTTATATACAAGATATGATATATAAGATAAAATCGATCGCTAGTTTTATGGGTGCTACATTACTTCACTTTTTTTGTTACTTTGCTTTACATAGGGTAGGTTAGCTTATTTCTGATGGCAGCTTAAGGCAGCCATACACTGGTTGATTGCCACCAGATCGACCAATCGATAGATCCCTCTCTGATCTAATTTGATCAGAGAGGGATCTAATTGCTGTCCACTGCACACTGCACACAGATTTTGAATCTATTTCAGCATGAACTCGATTCACAATTTGTGGAGCTGCCACTGCCGCCTGCCTCAGGTCACTTCTGCTGTCCCCCACCAGCAGCAATACATTACCTGTCCCACTGGCACGCTGTCCCACTGGCACGAGTCTCCGGGTCCGTGCTGTCCCTTTCTCTGGCTGGCCTTCTTCATCTTCTTTTAACTTCCTGTTTTAACTTCCGCTGGTCACAGGATGGGACAGGAAGTGAAGTGAAGATGGACAGCCAGACAAAGGGACAGCACGTCCCCGGGGACTCTCGCCGGCGGGACAGGTGAGATTATTGCTGCGTCAGTCATCACCGAATCAAATGCCGCTAAAGACTCGCTCCTGACCCGCCGCCGATCAAGCAAAATGTTCCACTTGGACAGACCGACGGATTCTATTGATTTTGGATGGAAATCGGTCGATCGGTCTGCGTTTGTATTATTGATTTTATAGCAGATTCGATCACAGTGATCGAATCTGCTTTCTATTGGTAAAAAGTCGAGTTAGTGTATGGGCACCTTTTAGTTCAGATTTGTAGTGCTGACTTCTGATTGCAACGCCACTTCATCAAGATCAGCTATTATAGTCAAGGCCAACAATTTCCTTAACTGCTTGAGAGCATTTATGGTCTTTACCGATCTGCTAATGGCTGTGTGAGTGTTCAAGGCTGATAAGAGACTAAGGCCACATACACACATCAGATCATAGTCTTTTGAAAATGAAACCAATTTTACCCCCTTCCATGTAGTATGAGAGCCATACTCTACACAGTCTATTCTATGGAGCTGAACTCCCCATCAGACATAAATCTTTGCAAGATGCTGCACACAAAGATGCTGTAGACATTCAAAAGATCAGTATCTGCAAAAGATCTGTTCCTGCAAGAGATCCGTTCCTGCAAAATGCATTCATAGTCTATGAGATCTGCAGATCATCATACACACCTTGTTTAACAGACATTCATCTGCAGATCAAATCCACCAGGATGGATTTTCAGATCTGCAGATGATTGTCTGATCTGCAGATGAATGTCAGTTAAACAAGGTGTGTATGATGATCTGCGGATCTCATAGACTATGAATGCAATTTGCAGGAACGGATCTTTGGCAGGAACAGATCTTTTGCAGATACTGATCTTTTGTGTCTGTACAGCATCTTTGTGTGCAGCATCTTGCAAAGATTTTTTTCTGATGGGGAGTTTAGCTCCATAGAAAAGACTGTGAAGGTAAGGCTATCATACTACATGAAGGGTGGTAACATTGGTCTGTGATCTTTCATTTTCAAAAGACTATGGTCTGATGTGTGTATGTGGCCTAAGGCTCATGTGCAATTAATTTTTTCTCCTGAATTTTCTCCTAGGTGATCTTTTCTCCTAGGTGATCTTTTCAAAATTGTCAGTAAAATGCCTTGTAAGCCACCAGCAATCAAGAAAATACTCAAAATAATTTTGTCAGTACTTTTTCACCTACTTTTTGGTGCTTTATCAATTGCAAAATGCTGAAAAGTACTGCGCACATGTGAGATCGGTGTTGATTAGGGATGGTAAAAGAGGCAAATAATTCTGAGTTGATGGTAGGATTATGCAACTTGAAAATGGATTTATCAACTCCTGCTGAGGTGCGCCTTTTCGAACTGCATAAGTTTTGTTGCAGACTTTAACATTATTTTTTTTCCCCTCATTTGTTTGATCTCTTTCTACAGACTGTTAAAGGCATGTGCTGGAACAGAAATTCCATTTGTGCTTTCTTGCTCCCATTCCTTCTGGATTATTTTACCACATTCTGTGGAAGGGGATATACCAATAATGGATTGAAAAAGGGGGTGGATATTCTGACCTTGCCCACTTCTAGTCATTAAATAACTTTTTCAGTAGAGGTTTTTGTCCCTATTCATATATGCCTGTTCCTTTACTAGACAAAGGGGTTGATACACTAAACTGCATCAATATTATTGTGCATAGACATTACCATAACTACGGACAGCAGTGTACAGCGAATTATGCTATTGACGCAATCCGCGGTACTCGAGTAGCAGGATCGTTGCTAAGGTAACTTGCATTACTAACAACTATGCTTGTTATAGAGGCACTTTATCATAGCAACGCTCACGCTATTCTAGTACGGCAGGTCACGCTAAAAGTGTAACACTGTACACTGCTTCCGGTAGAAACTGTAATATTGCAATGCGCTGTCTGCACACAGCAATATTACCGCAGTTTAGTGCATCATCCCCAAAGATTCTTAGGTTGGATGTGAATCATAACTTGTCATTGTTATGGCTCATTGCTACTTTGATTGGGATACAAACAATTTTACCGAAAATAATGTATGAGTGTCTGTATTGCTGCTTGTTTCTCTATGTAAGTCCCAGTCTTCTAGTAAAAGCAGCCCTTTAGTTTTGTGCCACTTCGTTTGTCATAAGTTTAACTGTGAAGACTACAGGTCTTTTTTTTTTTATTTTTTTTTTAAAGGTTTTGTCTGTGATGGGATGAGGGGGGATTTAGAGTCAGTGGGTTGCCAGAGTTTTTAATATTGTTGAATAAAGAGATCAACAATTTAGGTAGTTCCTACGTCCAAACAGCAATGTAAAAGGAAGAATTATAACTGGAGCCCACTTCAGCCTACTGGAGACCAGGTTTATTGCAGTTTTGGGCAAATCACCATTTTCCAAGCTCAATTTTTTTTTTACTGTGAATCGCATATTGAGGATTTTCCTGAGCCCCCTCTAACTCTGCAGATTTTAGCTGATTGGGGGCAGCAGGGCGATCTATGGCCCATTGTAGTGCACTACAAAAGTGCCCTGCTGGAATCTATTGAAAATCATTCTGCAGTGTATGGATGCACTGATTCCTCTCTGCATTGATACCGATGAGAGAGGCATTGATTGTTTGAGACCATTGATTCTGTGTGCGTGCGTGTGTCTACCTTCGTGGGCAGATGGATTACCCTCTCTAATTGGGCAATTGATGAGCTGTCTGCTTGAATTAAATTTTTGTCTCCTGGAATGATGAATAAGGATTTAAGATATTTCTGTTTCAAAACCGTGACTTGATCTGGGAATATACACCCCATCAAGAATAAATCAGAAAAATTAAAGAGGTTATATAAGTATCTGCAGTTTAATTTAAAAAACAAACATTTTTTCAGAAAGAGCATGTTTTCCTAAACAATGGAACATCCTTGTATTATTTTTCATTTAATACAAAAACACCTACAGTGCTGCCCATAATTATTCCCATCCCTGGCTAATTTTGACTTAATCTTTTATTCAACCAGAAAGTAATCTTTTGACAGGAAATGACATGGGTGTCTCCCAAAAGATAAGACAATGTACAAGAGACATTCTTATGGAAAAAAATTTTTTCAGCTTTTATTTCCATTTGAGCAAAAAATTTCCAGTCCAAAATTATGCATACCCTTCTCAATAATCAATAGAAAAGCTATTACAGCAATCAAACGCTTCCTATAATTGCAGACCAGCTTTTTGCAGGTCTACACAGGTATTTTTGCCCATTAATCTTTAGCAATGATCTCTACATCTTTCAGGTTGGAGGGTGTTCTTGCTATCACCCTGATCTTTAGCTCCCTTTACAGATTCTTAATTGGATTCAAGTCAGGACTCTGGCTGGGCCTCTCCAAAACATTGTTTGTTTTTGGTCATTGTCGTGCTGAAACAGCAGCACTGTACCTGTACCTGCACCTTTTTAATTTTAACTATAAAAGTGTATGCTGGTCAAAAGTGTAGAAATTTAGATTCAGTGGCCTGCAGCGCCTCATGGATTTTCTGAGATATGTTTCTGTGAAGCAATGAGTAGCTCTCTCGACAAATCCCTTTTTTGCCCTGGTCAGCAGTTCATCTAGTTTGTTGCTAATTGACTGGATAGTAGAGTGAGGAGTGCAGTGCTTTAGGCTGAATGCATACCATATTCTCAGCATGCTTGCCTCTTCACCTAACCCTAACTGCCTGACACAAGACATTTGCTCCACTGGTTAGGACTTCCTCTGAACAGAGATTTGGTAAGCTACTATGCCTCTATATGGGGCTTGTTGAGTCTGTATGAATGGAACACTTCCTGCTGAAGGGAAATGGAGATGTGAAATTAAAAATACTAAAATCCTGAAAATAGCGAAATGTCAGTACATAGGAAATCGCAAAGCAAAGTGTTTTTTTTTTTTTTTTTGCGCAGAACAGAGCATCCTTGCAAACATGACATCTTCTCAGTGATGTCAGAGGTATTCTGGCTGGGGGCCTCCAGTTTTGAGTTCTTGGTTTTCTGACCAAATGACAAGTCTATGCCACTGGAATACATGCATAGGAAAGCTGGGAGTCTCAGTAACTAAGCAGGGTTGCAGTAGCAGAAGAGGCTGAGAGAGTCTGGTGGAAAACCAAATGCGGAACTGCCCAGTATTCACTGGAGGCAAACCAAAGTGGATATAGTGATTTACTTACTAGTCGATGCAGCATTCGTCCTGAAGAATCAAAATTGCGTGTGAAAAAATGCATGCTTAGACTATGAACATTTCTACAAAATATTTACTGAAAAATATGCCATAGTAAAATGTAAGGACCAGGTACCCACATCATTGTCTGTCTTTGGGAAGTTTTTTTTCCCCTAATAATAATCAATTCTTTTTGCCCTAGGAATGTTTTGAGTTGGAGTTGAAATCAGCTTGTTAGTGTGTGCCTGAGAAAAGTGGATATTTATTTTAAAGGACCACTATTGTGGAAAATTGTAAAATAAGTAGAAACACATAAATAAAAAGTACATCTTTCCCAGAGTAAAATGTGCTATAAAATACTTTTCTCCTACATTGCTTTCACTTACAGTAGTTAGTAGAAATATGACAGGTTTTTGACTAGTCCTTTGAGTGGAGCTATACAAAGATGCTTTCAATCAAGAAAACCCTGAGAATCACCCATGAGGAGATGGGCAAGTCGAAAACTTACTACCCCCTTTCGCATCTACAGAGAGCGACTTCTTATCCCTGAGTGAGGACAGGTCTAATCTCCTC
The DNA here is from genome assembly GCF_040937935.1 of Hyperolius riggenbachi. NCBI lineage: Eukaryota > Metazoa > Chordata > Amphibia > Anura > Hyperoliidae > Hyperolius > Hyperolius riggenbachi. The sequence goes on along the minus strand of NC_090654.1, from coordinate 170,935,779 downwards.
ACCTGCCTATACAGTGGTTGCCTGTGTGGTAACCCATGTTTGTGAGTATAATTTTCTCACGATAACCTTTACTTCATTTATGCTTAACATACTACACTATATTGGGCTCTCGGTTTCTCTACACTTTAAGTCGAAAACTTGTCATTTCTACCTAGTGTAAGTGACCGCAATGTAGGAGAGAAGTAGTTTATAGCAGATTTAGAAATGTAGATTTTATTGATGTGTTTTCACATATTTTAAATTGTTACATTTTTCACAATAGTGAACCTTTAAAGAGACTCTGAAGCAAGTCAAAATCCAAGCTTTTCACTTTTATTTATGTTCAGCACTATAGCTAGTGCTAAAACACCACATCCCCGTGGCAAAATGAGTTTATACCCCCAAATCCCCTGTGCAAAATCCACGACTTTCTTGGTCGTGGATATTACTGCCCATGGAGGCAGAGCTTTGAGCTGCAGCTCTGCCTCCATTCACGTCAACCCACAGCCGATCTCCGCCTCTCCCCCGTCCCTCTCAGTGAAGTTGAGAGGGGCGGGGAGAGGTGGCAATCAGCAGGGATTGATGCGACGAGAGGCAGAGCTACAGCCCTAAGCTCTGCCTCAATCAGGCAGCGCTCCCCGCATGTAGCACAGGGGATTTGAGGGTATAAACCCCTCATTTGGCCACAGGGATGCAGCGTTTTAGCACTGGATATAGTGCTTAACATAAACAAAAGTTAAAAGCATGGATTTTTAGTTGCTTCAGAGTCTCTTTAAGGAGTTGCTTTTAACACCTATATAGGCAATATGAAGATTCAATTATGTGTCTCAGTAAAGAAAGCCATATCACTCCTTCCATTGCTGGTCTTCAAATATCCATGGGCCAGTTGCCCTTTTACTAGCTTTCACTTCTATGATTCAGGATGGTTCATAATAAAAAGCATATTCAGGCCTGATCAATAATGGGAAAATACAGTTACTAAGGTTGCTGTATTTGTATGTTTTGTCAGATCACAGAAAGTTTTTATTGCTGTCTGTCCTTATTGGGGAGGTGTTGTCTAACTTATTGTTCCTGCTAGAGTTTTGACCAAATGGTAAATTTGAACTGAGAACTAGACCGCTGTCACTAAAACAATAATGCATAATAAACTCCACCTGGGGACACCTGTTTTGTGACCATTCTAAAGTGTAGTTTTCTGTTCAGACTGGGTTTCTTATTGTTTCCTAATGGTTTTTTTTTTTGGAAATTTCCCTGACAAAAACTGAAATATCTTAGATTCCATAACCTCCTCACCATAACTTAATAAAATAAGTACTATTTGGAGTTCTGGAAAACAAGCATAACCTGTATGTTCTTTCACAGTTAAACTTTTGCTTTTTCTCTGTTATTGATTGGGGCCAGCACAAAAAAAGTGCCTCCTGGGTTCGATAGGTTGGCTCCTGAATTCCAGATTTGTGTCCACCTCTGACTGAAGTGCTGGGCAAACTTTGTACTGACACCTGAAATATTGAAACAATTTTCTAATTGGAAAGAAAGTGTGGGAAGTAAGGGGCCTCTTTTCTCTGTGGGAACAAAGCAATTGCTAAAACATTTGATTTGGTTTGTTGTTCTCCTGAGATGTGAGGTACAGAGGATTTTAAGGAAGCCTGTACACACATCAGACTGAGGAGGAAACCATCATGAAGCAACGTTTTGGCCTTCAATTTTTTTTTTTTTTTTTTGTATCACCAATTTATAGCAGAGATCCACCGAAAACCTCTTGTAGCTCAATTACCTGCCCTGACCCTACAGTAAATGTGGCCACACACCATACAATAAAATGAGCCAATTATATGGCAATTCGATAAAAATGATCAGTTGTCCCAAAAAAAAATCTAAAGCTGTTGTTTCATTTGTTCGAGAAATTCCTGTTTTTATTCGATTAAGGCTGGTTTCACAGTGGGACGTTAAAGTCCCACGTTACAGCAGCCAGTAACGCAGCCTAACTCACAGCACTGTAAAATCAATGTGCTGTTCACAGTGCACACATTGCGTTAGGGCCCTTGTCACAGGAGCCCTAGTGGTCTGACCGCACTTAGCCTTCTAAACGGTGCCAGCGCACAGATCGTGCGAACTCTGGTCGCAGTCAATGCGCAGGAACCGTTAAGAATTAGCCGCAGACAACCCAGAAGGGAGCCTGTGAGACACGGGTAATTACAACGTACACACGAATCCACGGTATCTGCCACCACCACTGGTATGGGCCAGTGGACCCGATTTACTGACTGACTAGTCCTGCGAATAAAACGGTTAAACACACGGTATTCTGTCTAGCCAACAACAAACAAACAGTAGCGTATCTTCAGAGACCCGGGATCAGTTCTGTGTGTGCTGATAAGCAGGGTAGCGGAACAGTGAATGACTTGGAGGAAGTCTTTTATTCACAGCAATATAAATAATATATACAGACAATTATTAAAATCAACAATTATTAAAACAGTAATAGCCAGTATAAAAAATAAAAGAAGGGAGAAAAATACTTAGTTCCTGGAAAGATGTCCTTTAGTGGGAAAACTTGTAAAGTTCTTGGTTTCAATCAAAGTTCAGAGTTCAGACCAGGTGGATGCCAGCATATCCTCAAGCTGGCACCGATGAGTTCAAGATGTTTTCAGGGTGGAGGACACTGAGTTTGGCTCCTCTGCCATTCTTATGCCCCTGATTCAGTAGGAGGGAGTGAGGGCGGGCCCACACACCCCCTTAGAACATGAGATGAGTCCTCCCCTTGTCCTGGGGGACCAGAAATCATGCCTTAACCATATATGGGCTCTATCTCACAGAACCATACAGGTCAGGGCAGATTTACTAATATTTTCAGGTCTGCCTCGATGTACCCAGCAGCCTGATACCAAACATGAGGGGTGGGACCCTTGTGGTATCAGCAGGGCACTTTCGAACTGCCTAACTGGCAGTCTTTCCCTCAGAATGGTCTGAAATTTCTTCAGAACCAGCGCCAGATAGGGCCAAGCATGCTCTGTTAGTTTGGAGGGTCTGCCAGCCTGGCAACACAGAAAATATGATACATATAGCAGTTTATGGAATATGAGATACCCCTGGGATTTATGCCAGGTCATTCCCAGGCAAAGGCTCTTTGAAGTTTGGGGCAGCTAGCTAGGTGTCAGCTCCCCTGCTGGGAGGGAGCCGGAGGGTCTGGCTTTTCTCCCAACTAGATTGCTTCTGTCATGGTCTATACCTGATGGATGGGCCATCAGCACAGCTTGAAGCCAGGGACTCTCTGGGCCCAGGCTCATTAGCATATCAAAAGAGCCATCCAGCAGTTGGGCTGGTGCTATCTCTCTGCTAGGAAAAAGACTTCAGCTGCCCCTACACACTCAACCCAGATTGTATCGATTTGAAGCGCAATCGATGCAGAGAATCGAGTGCGATCGCTTTTCTTCACGGGCGGTTACAGGACGCGCCTGCGGCCCCGCAACCGTCCGTGACAGCCCTTTTACACTTAATCAGTTGTCTCAGTTAAAACGGAAAGAAAACTGATTTTCAAAGTAAGTCCCATATTTTCCTATGGCACCTTTCACACCTAACGCGTTTTAACTGAAATCTTTGTCGCAATGCTATGGAAAAAACGCGTACCAACGCACACCAACTGATTAAGTGTAAAAGGGCCCTTAGGGTATAACGCTGCACGTTAAATGAAAGTGCAGCATGCTGTACGTTATACCCCTAAAGAGCTGCGTTAGATTGTTTGCACATGCTCAGTGACTAGCCACATGGCTAATTAATATTCACTGCACTGTGGTGACTCGTGGTGGGACTCGTAGTGTTGTCCGGATCATGAACGAATCGTTCATTTGATCCGGATCTTTTTTGTGAGTGGAATCATCTGGTTCATCACAATGAGAGATTCGGTTCACAGTGGATGTCTGTCTGGAAGAATCAGGATCCTGTCCTGCTAGTCATTTCACCCAGTCTGCTTCCCTAGTAAAATGATTCAAATGATTCAGTTCAAAGATCTGGATCTTTTCAATGATCCGATTCGAATGATCCGAATCCTTAAAAAGATCCGGACTTCCCATTACTATCCTGGAGCGGCTGCTTTGAGAGTCGCATAACGCAGCTCAATCTGACGTCCAACTTCAACATCACTATGTGTTGCGTTAGGGGCACGTTATGCGACCGTAACGTCCCCTAAAACGCAACGTCTTGGTGTGAAAGTAGCCTAGAAGAAGATCGGGAGTGTTGGATTTTTCGGATCAATTTTTATGAAAATGAAACAAAACAAAATAAATAATGGTGTGTGGTAGGTTATCCATTCCTTGATGTACAGACCCGAGCAATGTTTTTTTTTTTTTCTTATACAATTGGGGAAACCTTGAATGTACGTGTGTGGTACATTGGTCAGATTTTTGAAATGTTACAATCCGTCAGAAAAACTGATTGCAATTTTTGAATTTAAAAGATATTAAAAAAATTGTATGGTGTATGGCCATCTTCAGGCTGGTTGGTTTGTTTGTTTGTTTATGTGCTACTCAGAGCTTTTCTATTGGTATTCCATGTACAGTATCTGAAATCTAAATTTGCTTCTTCCCGGAGGTCTAATCTTAGTAGCTACAAAATAAATGCCATTATAAAACCAGTTTTGTATACTTGTTGTTTGGGCTACATTAACCTAATGTTCATGAACGCCGCTTTACAATGATTGTTGTGGTTTTTTTTTTTTTTTTTTTTTTGCAGGAAGCAGAGAGACTGCCTTCACATATGCGATCAGCGCTGCAGGAGTAGTGAATGCAGTGAGCCGGGCTTGCAGAGAGGGGGAGCTCTCAACATGTGGCTGCAGTCGAGCAGCCAGGCCTAAGGACTTGCCCCGGGACTGGTTGTGGGGTGGCTGTGGAGATAATCTAGATTATGGCTACCGATTTGCTAAGGAGTTTGTGGATGCTAGAGAAAGGGAAAAAGTGCCCCAAAAAGGAAGCTATGAGCATGCCCGGACTCTGATGAACGTGCACAACAATGAAGCAGGAAGGAGGGTAAGTTGACTTCTGTAGGATAAGTTTACAGAAGCATTTTCAGTTAATGTTTTGTTTTGTTTTATTCATTCATTATGTAACTGAAAATCATGGTTTGGAAATTTTCTTGGTGATTGCTGCATCATTTCTGTTTAAAAGTAGAGATGGCCCGAACGGTCTGCCCGGCGGGTAGTTTGCACGAATATCAGCTACCCGTGCAGGTAGTTAATACATAGCGCGTTCGATCCGCCTCCTATAACTTGTAATTGGGCTAAACTTTGACCCTCTACATCACAGTCAGCAGACACATGGCAGCCAATCAGGCTGCACTTACCCACAGACAACAGCCCCCCCCCCCTATAAAAACGCTGCAGCGTTGGCCATGTTCTTAGTCTGCTGAAACACAAAAAGAGAGGAGGAGCGCTCTCTGGTGTATTATCCTTTTTTAATATTGCTTCATTCGCAAGGTAAAAAATAAAACTTACAAGATGTAAAAGATGGTAAAGCTTATCACACTAATAGTGTATATCACCGTGCCCCAGGAGATGGAGAACACCTGCTCGGACGCCTCCGATCTCTATGGCCAGTAGTAACGGGATTCGGAGATCCGATAGCGCCAGCGGGACCCGGAACATGGAAGCAAGCTTGCAATTGTCCTGCGCCTTAGTGCGTCATTACGCGTTTCGGCGTTCCACGCCTTCGTCAGATGACGCACAGGCGCAGGGAAGGAGGCTAAATACACAGCTGGTTGCCACGCAACCCGCCAGATACGTGGCAAATGGCATTGAATAGATAAAAAGCGACGTTTGGTCCATCTCGTCCCCCGTAAAAAAGCGTGGCCGGTTGCTAGGACAACGCCTCCTCCCCTCAAGTACGCAGCGTATGCCGTATGTAGCATGCGCTGCTTTTTATCCAATGCCATTTGCCACGTATCCGGCGGGTTGCGTGGCAACCAGCTGTGTATTTAGCCTCCTTCCCTGCGCCTGTGCGTCATCTGACGAAGGCGTGGAACGCCGAAACGCGTAATGACGCACTAAGGCGCAGGACAATTGCAAGCTTGCTTCCCTGTTCCGGGTCCCGCTGGCGCTATCGGATCTCCGAATCCCGTTACTACTGGCCATAGAGCGGAGGCGTCCGAGCAGGTGTTCTCCATCTCCTGGGGCACGGTGATATACACTATTAGTGTGATAAGCTTTACCATCTTTTACATCTTGTAAGTTTTATTTTTTACCTTGCGAATGAAGCAATATTAAAAAAGGATAATACACCAGAGAGCGCTCCTCCTCTCTTTTTGTGTTTCTGTATTTTTACCAGTATCCATACTTTGGTCCCAGTGTATTCTGGAGCAGCACCTGGTGGAATATTTGTGTGTTCCGTGGATTTCACACTCATTGGAGCGCAGTGGAATTGTGTGTGTGTTTTCTTAGTCTGCTGATCCTGTTATAGTAAGAGGAAGGGAGAGACATTGTTGGAGTTAGGGAAAGCATTAGTTAGGCTGTTGGCTTGCTCCTCGCTGAAATTTGTTGCTGAAAGCACCCCAAAAAAGCTCTTTTGAAAGCTAATATTTTTCTGATGTGTTTTTGGTTTTTTTTTGTGTGACACAGACGCATAGCTACAGCCCTGTCGCAGCTGGGCCTTGATGTGTACTGTGCCAGGCACAGCACACAGTATTACCAGTGCATATCTTTCAAAAAAAGCTCTTTTGAAAGCTAATATTCTTCTGATGTGTTTTTGTTTGTGTGTGACACTGAAACTGCATAGACACTGTCTGCCGCAGCTGGCCCTTGCTGTACTACTGTGCCGAACCCAGCACACTGTATTACCACTGTGCATAACTTTCCGCTGTATTTGTGTGACAGCACACTGTATTATACCAGTGCATACCTTTCCACTGTATTTGTGTGACAGCACACTGTATTAGACCAATGCATATCTTTCCACTGTACTTGTGTGATATAACTTACTATACCATAGCTCTCTTTGTGGGTGGTACACTGCATACAGCCCACAGAGAGACAGGGACAGTTAGCTAGCGGGTTCTTTATTGCTGAAAGCACCCCAAAACAAAAGCCCTTTTGAGGGCTCATATTCTATTAGGGGTGTGTGTGTGTGTGTGTGTGTGTGTGTGTGTGTGTGTGTGTGTGTGTGTGTGTGTGTGACACTGCATACAGGCCAGGCCACAGTCATTGCTGGGCTTTGCAGTTCTACTATCCTCTTCTATCTATTACAAGCCAGCACACTGTCTATCATCATCATAAGCTGTGCTTAGCTTTCAACGGTATCTGTTATTGATATCTGTGTGGGTTACTCACTGCATACAGGCCACAGTCAGTTGCTGGCCCTTGTAGTTCTACTATACTCTTCTAACCATTGCAAGCAAGCCAGCACACTGTGTATCATAAGCAGTGCTTAGCTTGCAACTGTATTTGTGATTGAAAGTACTATAGGATATCTCTCTGTGTATGTTAAAGTACACACACACACACACACACACACACACACACACACACACACACACACACACACACACACACACACACACACACACACACACACACACACACACACACACACACACACACACACACACACACCTGCTGTGTATTTGACACTGATTGTGTGCCTCTTTGTGATTACACACACTGTTTACCGTTATTGAATATTGTTAGTAGTACTGCGCATACACCCCCCCCCCCGCCAATATGGAAAAAATAACAGGCAGAGGTAAGCCACCCCGCAGGTCTGCTTGAGGTCGTGAACGGGAACATCGCATGATTGACCTTGTGGTACTAGTGGAGAGAGATGCCACAAGGTACAGCTTCCATCCATCCATACAATCCTGGTGTGGAAGCTGATAAAAGACTTCAGAAATAGCAGCGGGTCAGAATGAATTTGTTGGCCCCACACAAAGCCTGTCACTGAACGGGAACAGCGCATGATTTACCTTGTACTTCTGGACGGCCATCACTACACAAACATTGCTGCCGGGAGGACTGATGTTTTATGTCTTTAGAGTGTCAACTAGTGACAACCCTTTGCGGCTGTTTGCGCCGGCGCATTAAACAGTGAGTTTGGTTTGGTCAGTGTGACGTAGTACACTACTTACACTCATGTATCATGTATACACATGCAAGATGTTTTAAAGCACTTTATGCCTCCAATTTAGGCATGTACTGTGATTTCTGCCCTTTAGGGATTATAACCCTACTCTGCGTCAAATACGTAATTTTCACAGGGAGTTTTGGCATGTATCCCACTCCGGCATGCCCCCCTACAGGTGTTAGACCCCTTGAAACAACGTTTCCATCACTTTTGTGGCCAGAAACAGTCTTTGTAGGTTTTAAAATTCAGCTACCCATTAAAGAGGTTTGAGCCATCTCTATTTAAAAGTTGTAGAACCTGACTCAGTATGATATTTTTAAGACCACATTCTGTCATCTGCCACAGTTAGTGATATCTCCAATAACCCTATAAACGGAGAACACAGGACTCTGAACCAAAAATCACGGTGTGTAATTAGAGTGGTCAAAAAAGCTGTAACCCCTGTCAGGTTTATATTGCTATTTGCGGTCTAGTTAGGGGTATTGTCATCTTGCTTCCAGTGATGACACCGCCAAGAATTGAAAGAGAGGTGAAATCTCACAAATAGGGACACCGACACTAAAATTGTTTTTCATTAATAGCATGGGAAAAATATTAAATATCTCTGGTTTTTATTGCTTTTGCCGTGTATGCTTCTCTGTACTTACTATACAGACGATAGGTATACAGAAAGCAGGACGTGAGAGGAGATTTCTATATCAGTACTACAGATGTTTACATTTGAGAAAAATGTTAACGGTTCCTCACACAGCCTGATGTTAAAAAAGGATTTTGGCTAGAATTTCACTTTTAATTATATGAATGAGTATTAAGGTTTGTTCTTACTATTCTGGAATATATGTGGCATTTCAGTTAAATGCACTGATTTCTTACCGGTATAGTAGATGTGTTGATGTGTTAAAGGCCATTGTGGATTATCCAAAAACTAACCCAATGCATCCATCTCTGGTTAAGCTGCCTGTAGTTTAAGGGGGTCAACTGTAATTTTTTTTCATTGGCCATCTCTTTCAGCGAAGCAGGTCACTTTGGCATTAGGACGCATCCAAGTAGGAGGTAGCGCCTGATATTAGCGCAGCTATTGCTGCTATACTATAGTTCGTGCCCATATAACTGTAATTCAGGTGCATGTGATAGTGGGATCCTGAATTACGTGTCTGCCCTGAGTTGCTATGACTCAGAGCGGGAATAGTATTTTACACCCCGGGTAATTTCAGCGGCAGCAGGGCGAGCCAACATTCGGCTCCCCCTGCACCCAACTAACCAGCAGCATACTAATTTAACACATGTCCCTTTTAGTGACTCTGGTACTGCTCCGCTCTCCCAATCTCTTCTCTTTATACAAACTGTTGGAAGGAAGCCTCTTCATCGTGACCCTGTAGTGCATAAGGATATGGAGACTGCTGTATTTATTTCATTTTAAACCATGGCAATTGCTTGGCTGTCCTGTGGGTCATCTGCATCTAATATTTGAAGTTACTGAAGTTACTTTAAGTTACCTAGAGCAAAGTATGTTGGTCAGGTGCTGTGACTAACATTTGCCCACACTAAGGGCCCATTTACGCTTAATCAGTTGGAACTTGTTAGTGTGCATTAGTAAAGGTTGGTACACATTTTTTCCATAGCAGTGCATTGTGAAAAAGATTTCAATTAAAACGCGTTAAATGTGAACTGTGCCTTAGGAAAACATGGGCATTACTTTGAAAATCATTTTTCTTTCAGTTATAACTGAGAGCAACTGATTAAGTGTAAAAGGGCCCTAACTGAATCCTGCTCTGTCTTTTTAACTACATATTGCCCGAAAGGACTGGTAGCCTTGTCACATTCTTACTATCTCATCAGTGGCCAGATCAGTGGTCTTCACCGTAAATCATAGCTCTCAGCAGATTATCTAAACAGAAATCAGGGAGTTGAGCTGACTGTAACTTTGTTCCAGGTTGGTAAGATTAGTTTAGTTCTGTTTTACTTGCATCAGTATTGTATGCTGAAGGACTTTTTTTTTTTTTTGTCTGGAGATACTAATGTTATGAAAATATATAGTGACAGGAATAGGGTGGCTGCCATTTCTGTTCCCTTCCAAACAATACTACCAGTTGCCTAATGCCTAGTTGTGTTGGAATGCTTTGGAATAGTGAGGTATCCTCTCGTAAAGAACACTTGTCCATTTTTACCTTCATTAACCGCAGTGGCCTAGCTAAGGAGCACTGGGCCCCGGTGCAAGTTTTACAATGGGGCCCCCCAAGCACTCTATACATAACAATTGATACGGTGCACCAAAACCTGCCAATGGCAACCACAGTGTCAGAGGTGCAAGAAGGGGATGGGGTAAAGTTTGTTAATGATTACCACTATTCAAAGTATCTATAGAAGTGATTATTACGAGCACAGGACCAATAGAGAACTAATACTGTAGTTGAGGGAGGGCCCTTCGATGCGGTCGCAACCTGTGTAACCCCTATTGCTACGCCCCTGATTAACCGGGTTTCAGTGGCAGAAATGCGTCTTAATCTATATATAGCAGGATATTTGTATGTAGCTCCATCCCCACAGTTAATGTTCTGCCATGACAGTTTTGTCATTTGTCCTTCTTCCCCATAGCACTCTGAGAGATCAACTGATTTTTCTGCTCAACAGGAAAAATAACAACAGTTACACACCTTGCCAGCAGTAAAGAAGCCAACACCTGAGATAAATTTGGGAATGTAAGTTAGGGGTGAGGTAAAGTTTTAAGCCGCATCTACACGAGTAGATGCGGCCGCGATGCTCCTTATCAATCGAGCCGCTGATGCGGCTCGATTGACAAGATCCGACAGGACGTATCTCCGCACCGCCGATTCCCTGCTCACTCCCCGCGAGGGGACAATGGCAGGGAATCGAGAGGAAGGTAAGCGGCGCGGCGGGGACGAGCGGGCACGAGCGGGGAATCTAATGTGGCGAGCGGGGACGTGGCGGGCACGCGGAAGAGGCGATCCGGCGGCTAATCGAGCCGCCGGATCGCTGCAACATCTTATAGTGTAGACGGGGCTTATTAGTGGCAAACACTAACTAAATAATTTTAAAAATGAATATTGTAAAAAATAAGCTGTTTTTTTTTTTTTATTAAGTTATTAATTACAGCAAAGTGTCCCTTTTAAGTGGTGATGTCTCCTCTGCAGATCAAGATTAAGGATTGTGAAGCTGTCTGTAGCTTTTCTGTCTTGATGGTGATTGTAATATGTCTGTAGGCCTGCTTGCTCCTTATAGGACTAGAATGTCAGCCCCTCTGAGGGACAGTTGGTGACAAGACAATATACTCTGTACAGTGCTGCGTGATATTTCAGCGCCATATAAATACTTAAGCCGCATCTACACACGTAGATGCGGCCGCGATGCTCCTTATCAATCGAGCCGCTGATGCGGCTCGATTGATAAGATCCAACAGGACAGATCTTGCTTCCGCCAATTCCCTGCTCGCTCCCCGCAAGGGGACAATGGCAGGGAATCGAGCGGAAGATAAGCGGGGACGAGCGGGGAATCGAATGCGGCGAGCGGGGACGAGGCGGGCACGCGCGGGTACGCGGAAGAGGCGATCCGGCGGCTAATCGAGCCGCCGAATCGCATCCTCACCTACGTGTGTAGATGAGGCTTTAAATGGTCACCAGATTAGTCGTTGGTAGACTCAATGAGAACAGTACTGTAAATAGCTGATTTCTTATCTCAGCAGTTGATCAATTGAGGGGCAGACTATTTACAATGAAATGCATAACTTCCAGTTGTTAAACTACAAATCATTTTAATACAACAGAAATCTGAAACCACAAGCATGTCATGCTTAAAGTGGATACACTTTTGATTTTAAATAAGTGTATGTATTTAAATATACACAAGAATGCGTTGGAGTATTCTCACATTAATAATCACACCATTCAATCTGAATGATTGCAGTAAGATGGCACAATATTTATGTTCTTTATACTTCTACTTTCACTACATGCAATATTCAATGAATATACTAGCTAAACATAGATGTATTTATATATCTGCTTGAAGCTGTTTAATATAAGCCCTAGTGATACTGTTCTAATTTTTTTTCTCTGCTTCCTTGCCAATCAGCAAGAGTATAAAGATGTTTTCATTACACAAGCAGATTTAAATAAGAAAACTGCACTAAGTGTTAAGTACATGAACCTATGGGAGGTTGGCGCTCACTATGCCACCTACCCTCCCTCCTTAACTAAATAAAATAAAATACAATGTTCCCCTTTAAAACCAAATATGTGCACAATGTCCACTTCACAGTTGTACAACCGGCTGCATTAGAAACCGATTCCAATTCCAAGATCGACAGTCTGTGTATGCTAGGGGGTCCTATTACAGTCTGTATTCAATCATAGATCACACTTCTTAAATTGCTAGCAGATTCATATATCCAAAAGACAAGGCTCGTCACCACACCTCTGTGAGATACACTCACCAGATGCTTAGACCTGCTGATAGGTCAGATGGCGCTTTGGGACAGTCACAGGGTCGTCCCTCACCCCTCTGGCAAAATCCGACAGCCTTCCGGAAATCCAATATATTCTATATCCTCCTCAATGAACCTCAATAAAAATACTCCACATAGCGTAATACTGTCACTTTAATTTAAAACTTTAAAATCAATTGCACTTACAATTTCCACAATGTCATCTCGCACAGAGTGATTTATCCTGCGGGCTCTCCCCCGCTAAGGTGGCCGGCTGCCTTGGGTCTCCCTTCGCCTCTGGTGGACTTCCGACCGCCGCGCGCTCAGTCAGTTTTGCCCTCCTATGGCGTCCTGGATCCCGCCGTAGCCGCGTGTGTCCTGCTGTCTCTTCCGCGTTAGGCCCCGCCTTACATGTTTCATCACTCCGTGACTCATCAGAAGCTGGGGCCCAACACGACTGACAGCCATTTATGCTCCCTCCCCTCATTGCGCCGATTCGCCGCTCTGCCACCTTAATCCACCTAGTACGCTGCTCCTACCTTATTCTCCCTAATTTTCAGGGCCAGCGTACTAGGACCCAGCCAATCAACCTTACATTTCGCATTCTCATACAAATTAGTGTCCTACTGCCCGCAGCAAGACCCAATATTATGCTTCATTTAAACATTAAAAATTTGAAAGTTTAAAATTAAAATTTAAAAATGCAAATGACATTATCCGCATCTTGAGATACATTATATGAGGAGGGAAAAATCAACAAATGATGGTCACTGGCACGTTCACTCCCCCCTCCCCCCCTACCCCATCAGCAGTCTATCACCCTCTCCCTCTACCCTGTCAGTACTATATCCCCTACCGTTTACTACCCTTCCAACACCCCTGCTAACCCAAAATCCCTCAGACATTACCATTAACTAGGGTGACAGGGGAAAATGAACATGCCAGCCCCATACATACATATACATCTATTTCCCCATAGCTCTTTAGAGGAACCTACCCCTATGTTACATTATATTTCATAAGCCACATTCATAGCCATTCTCTTACTGCTACAGACCCAGTAGATCCCCACCTTTGTAGAGACCTACAGCATAGGCACCAGACACCCTCCTCTAATCCCCCAAAAAACACACCAAGTCTATATCAATATTCAACCCCTCGGGTCTCAAGGTGCCCATGCTGTAGATCCATCTGGTTTCCGCCTGCGACGCCTGATTTACCCTGTTGGATCCCCTCCAATCCGGGGTCATTTTATCTAGGGCACAAAAGAACAAGTCCCTTGGATCGGCGCAATGAGGGGAGGGAGCATAAATGGCTGTCAGTCGCGTTGGGCCCCAGCTTCTGATGAGTCACGGAGTGACGAAACATGTAAGGCGGGGCCTAACGCGGAAGAGACAGCAGGACACACGCGGCTACGGCGGGATCCAGGACGCCATAGGAGGGCAAAACTGACTGAGCGCGCGGCGGTCGGAAGTCCACCAGAGGCGAAGGGAGACCCAAGCCAGCCGGCCACCTTAGCGGGGGAGAGCCCGCAGGATAAATCACTGTGTGCGAGATGACATTGTGGAAATTGTAAGTGCAATTGATTTTAAAGTTTTAAATTAAAGTGACAGTTTTACGCTATGTGGAATATTTTTATTGAGGTTCATTGAGGAGGATATAGAATATATTGGATTTCCGGAAGGCTGTCGGATTTTGCCAGAGGGGTAAGGGACAACCCTGTGACTGTCCCAAAGCTCCATCTGACCTATCAGCAGGTCTAAGCATCTGGTGAGTGTATCTCACAGAGGTGTGGTGACGGGCCTTGTCTTTTGGATATATGAATCTGCTAGCAATTTAAGAAGTGTGATCTATGATTGAATACAGACTGTAATAGGACCCCCTAGCATACACAGACTGTCGATCTTGGAATTGGAATCGGTTTCTAATGCAGCCGGTTGTACAACTGTGAAGTGGACATTGTGCATATATTTGGTTTTAAAGGGGAACATTGTATTTTATTTTATTTAGTTAAGGAGGGAGGGTAGGTGGCATTGTGAGCGCCAACCTCTGATATTGGTGTTATTTACTATTGCAAACAGAGGGGCGAGCCAGTGCGGGTTGATTTATTGTGTTCCTAGTCAGCGCGAAGTGTGTAATCTTTTGTTTTACATGAACCTATGGGACTCAATCGGAAGAAGAAAATGTAAGCAATACAGAAAAACTGTCCTCAATTTAAAAATTACACTGCCTCTTGGGTGACAAAAGTTTGCACCCTCAGCTAGGAACATATAGGCAATATCAAGGATTATTAAAATGTTATTGAAAACATGATGGTGAGAGGACAGTCACATGCACACACCTGCGCTTAGGAAATCTTCCGCTGAATCTAACTGATCCTAACCTCTTGACAGTCCGTGATCTAATCTGCTTCGACACAGCTGACTGTTGCAAAATGTTTTCTAAAGACAGAAAACCAACTTAGGGTATCCCCTATGTTCACCACTTTCTCTATCCTATCAAAACCTTATTAACTTAGCCTGAAAGTGAAAGTCTTACTAGTTTCTTTGGGCCTCCATTTGCATAGTTTCATTGCTGATAGCATTTTTACTTTTTAAACTTTACCACTGCTTTGCCCCAAGCACACAAGCACAGTAGGTAAACGGGGAATGTCTGAGTTGAGGAGACTATTACGATTACTTTTTGGTCTGTTGCTTGAAATTATCCTTTTGTGATCTCCCCAAACAATGCAAAAGTCAACTAAATGGAAACTGGGAATATTCAAAGCTTCTTACAGTTCTTGCACCCCCCCCCCCCCCAAAGGTGGTTTCAGCGCAGAGCGAGTAAGAGTATTTGAGGTTCCAGGACCCCAAATTACTTCTCATTTCGAATTGCTATGAATCAGAGGGGGGAATAGACTTTAACGCTGTCGGGGGTTTGAGCAGTAGCAGGGTGAGCTGTCATTCGTCTCACCCTGTGACCAGCTCACCGGTGGCATACTACTAAGTACACCCCTTGATGGAGCAGACTATTCTGTACATGCTGATAGTCCCCCAGCATTAGTTAGAACTCTTTACTGAAGAAAAACATGCAGAGATGGATGATACACCACCACCAGGAAATGCAGCTTACTTGGAACAGTGAGGAACATAGAGAATACAAGAAATAACAATCCCATAAAGATCATTATCACATTTTACACACTGTGACATCTTGTGGTTGTTTTACTATACTGCAGTTTAACCTCCTGAGCGTTACGCTGCTCAGGAGGTTTTGCCAGTTTGTGGCCGCCAGTCCCTGCCAGAGATCCCATGCCTGAAAACCCTCTAGCTAGCACTAGGCTAGCTAGTACAAATGCTCGGCTCCCCCATTTATACATTACCCAGCCTGGATCCAGCAATCCGTGCAGCCTCCCTGCACAGCTTCGGTCTTCACTATGGGGAGGAGAGCACATGACGTCATGCACAAACCCGATCCTCCCCATAGAGAGACCAAAGCTGTGCAGGGAGGCTCTGTGATAGCTGGATCCAGGCTGGGTAATGTATTAATGGGGGGATTGCGGGGATCAGGGGGGGGGGGGGGCTGGGCTCTTGTACTAGCTAGGCTAGAGGGTTTTCAGGCATGGGATCAAATTTATTCTGCAAGGGGGACTTCCTGGGGTCAGTAAGCGGTATGCCTGACACACAGTGTCGGGCATACCACTAAGGAGGTTAAAGGATACCCGAAGTGACATTAGACATGTGTATGTACAGTGCCTAGCACAAATAACTATGCTGTGTCCATTTTTTTTCTTTCTCTGCCTGAAATAGTTAAATATCACGTATGTAAGTGGCTGACTCAGTCCTGGTCAGACAGAAAGTGGCTACAGTGTGACCCTGACTGATAGGAAATTCCCCTTTTTATCTCTTTCTTGCTTTTAGAAGCCATTTTCTGCTAGGAAAGTGTTTTATACTTGGAATTTTTTTTATCAGTGAGGGTCACACTGTAGTCACTTCCTAGGACTGAGTCAGCCACTTACATACCTGATATTTAACTCTTTCAGACAGAGAAAGGAAAAAAAAAGGAACACAGCATAGTTATTTGTGTGCTAGGCACTGTACATACACATTCCTATCTCATCATGTCACTTCGGGTGTCCTTTAAGGTAATAATGTTGTTAAATCTAACCACATCACCCCCCTCCCCTTCCATATCTGTCAGTAGAATAATTACAAAGTACTGTTTATTAATATTCAAAGCATTTAAATAGATTTATCAGCCACAACTGATGAGGAGTAAAAGGAATGGTTTACACAAGAGATGTCTCATAGAAACATGCACAGATTCTTTGTAAAAGGATGTGCAGGTAACAAGAATAGGAGCCAGGCAACAGAAGAGAGGACACTTGTGAAATGTCAGGAGAGAGCGGGAGAGAACAGTGCTACAGAAACCATTTTGTACTTTAATGCTGCTTTAAACTACCTTTTCAAGTTAAAGCAAACTGAACACCTCAATTAAAAATTATATCAAATAAACCTTCCCCTAAGATATCATCCAGCACTGGACTACTGTAGTCACATTGATGGACTACAACTCCCGACATACACAGCAGGTGGATCTTTAGTGACCCCTGATGCCCGTGCAGCCCCCAATAGCACTGTTCTCCCCACTCGGCCGAAGCCCACAGAAAGCCGATCTGTCCCTCTGACCCCCTTTATTAATAACAAATGGTTGCTATCCTGCAGGCTAGTGACACACCTGTAAAAAAAAAAGAGGTCCCTGAACTGTTACTTAAGGAATTGATCCCGATCCCTGCAAGGTGATGGTCCACGTTTTATTTAGTCTGTGTACGAGGATTTACTTTATAAATGTAAAAAAAAAAAACAAAAAAAAAAAACCGCAAGTTATTATTCCACAGAGGTGCACTGCTTTAGTCCCAGAATGGGCACATTTGCATGATCGTGTTGGCTCCGCAATGTGTCAGGTTCTGTCGTAATAACCAGTGTGTGGTTTTTATTGTCGAGGAGCAATTTTTGGGTACTTGGAGTTGGTAGTTTCATAAACTGAGGAGTCGAAGGAAGAGTTGGATGATTTTTGCACTGGCTCCACAGCCCTGGTAATAACGCTCCACGAGCTGTGCTGCATATCGTAACAAATTCAGTGGGAGCCAAGCTTGGTGGCTTTCAGTATTTTATGTTTAATGAGATTTACGGTTCAGTACACTTCTGTACTTGCTTTCATCTCTACCTAAACTGCTTTTTACAGTTTATGAACCTTTCTTTTCAATTTAAAGTATATGAAGTGGGTAAAATGAACATACAGTACCTTAGATTGCATCTGAACTGTGAATAAATCCATAATGTATTTAATTGGTGCTAGACAAATCCCAGAAGTCAAGGATCCGTAAAAACTGATATACCTAGCTTTTAAAGGGACTCCGAGCACCTCTCATGGGCAGGCCTTTAAAGAGACTCTGTAACAAAATTTTCAGCCTTCTTTCTTCTATCCTATAAGTTCATGTACCTGTTCTAATGTGGTCTGTCTTACTGCAGTCTTTTCTAGTTGCACAGTGGCTGTATTATCTCTGTTATATAATCTAATCTTTCCTCTGACAGCTTTGTCAGACTCAGGCACTCAGGCTGGAATGTGCAGCTCTGTTTGTGATAGGATAGAAGCTATACACACCCTCTCCACGCCCCCTGCAGGCTCTGTATGAGTCACAGACTGAGCTCCTCTCAGCCTATCACATGCCATGTCGTTTGTTTTTAAACACTGCCTAAAACTGGCAATTACAAGCCAGGATTGCAGCAGGGAGTGGCAGAAACCGCACAGAGGGGCCCAGGAGAACATAATGAATAGAATGGTATGCTTTTTATTGTAAGAATTTTAGTACAGATTCTCTTTAAGCCAGACGACTTCCAACAGTCATGCTATGACCCCTCTGGAGGAGCCTCTTGCAATGACCATGCATGTCACTTCCTCTTTCTGCTTCATTCAGTGATGCACTTCTTTAACTGAGAAGACAGGTGTGACCCAGAAGTTATAACATAGCTAAGATGGTAGCTGTGATTTTTTAAATTGAAATCGAATGAAAACTTTTTGGTGTAGAACGGCGATGATTCAGGCATCAAATAAAAGAGGAGAGCACAAGCTACAAAGTATGCATGTTTAAGTACTTTGCAGTACTGGTCGAAGTCTTAAAGGCATGCCCATGAGAGGTGCTCGGAGTCCCTTTAAAGTGGTATAAAACCCTGACATCATAATCAATAAAAACATGTTTTCCTACTTTTTGTATGCCATGCGGTTATCATATAAGTATTATTATTCATTTAGAAATTACAAGTTTCCAAAGTATACTTTTTTGCTCTGAGAGCTGACTTTGCATTGTATTCATAACTGTTTTTTTTTTCATCCTGAAATGCTTTCTGACTGTCTGTCTGTGTTCAGGAGAGTCTGCAGTGTCAGAGAAGTGTTTGTTTACATTCCTCACTTGATACAATTAAACACAAGATAACATTATCTCCAGTTCGGATGCGTTAAATGTTTATTCAAAAAGTAATTTGACAGTCAGTGATGGGCTCACGAGTAGCTAAGTAGCCGAATTTGTGATTCTAATGGGGCTTAATTGCCTCAGGTGTGTGGCTGGGAGAGAGGGGGTTAATTACACAGATGTCCGGTGCTTCTATGTGTATCACGCTGGCTCCAATGGGACGCGTTCCACGACTCAATACCGTGCACTTCCTCCTTCCGGCCAAAGGAGGAAGTGTGCGGTAGTGAGCCCATCACTGCTGACAATGCGTGTCACAGGTCATGGCCCACGTTCTCGGGTCAATACAAAATGCCTTCATAGCATAGGGGATAGAATGTAGGCGCCTCCATCCTACTCATTATCAGACCGTTCTGAATAGATGTGGTGGTCCAGCAGTTTTGAAGCAAAAGGAAGGAGTAAGACTGGACAATAGTAAGAGAGGGCTGTAGGGTCCAAAGAAAGCTTTTGATTTGTGGTGTTATGAATGCTTGTTTAAATGAGGAGCATCTTCCTAATTGCAGTAATAGTATGCCACTGACAGGATAGCAACTCGTATCTAACCTCAGGAATATCCAGGTACTTTTTCCCGCAAAACTAGTAATGTGGTTTAGCTGATCAAGTGCGTAAAATACCCGACAAAGCTACCAGACTTTACATATAGCTGAAGGGGCAACAGGGCAGACTCTGCATCAGTGAATAACTAAGCAAAGGGCTCAAGAATACCAAGAGTAGCAAATTTGCCATAGCAGCTCATTTATACAGCAGAGGACATTGTATAAACAGCATTCAGGTCACAATATTACAATTATAAAGGGAGAACAGGGAGTAACAGTCTACCCAGACATGAAGAAAAAGCTATGGGATTGATTGGATTTTTTTTTGCTAAGTGCCCATGTTTTCCTATACACAGTCTTGAACTGTGGATGCCACAGTTTTTCTCCTTTCTAATGTTTACGATAATAAGCATGAAGGGGGGTATCTCCTATGCTCCACACAGCTATTCTAAGTTTAACGATATTTGGATATCGGTGTGAGCATTGTTGTTGCCTCATCAGTGACTGGGTCCCTAGAGTGTTTTTCTCTGTATATGTTACTCTGTTGGCAATTTTGCTGATCGTTCCTCTAACCTATTCCTATTGTCACCCTTTCGCTATCTGTGCTTTTACAGCTGGGGGGATTTAAAATTAGTTGTATTCTAGAAGCAGTTATTGTTGTTCCTAAGATGTATTTTGTATGGTTCTCAAAAAAGGGCAATATGGTTGTTTGCATAATAAGCAGGGCACATTATGATTAATTGCTGCTGGGAAGAGACAGTTTATGATGTAGTGCTCCATCCCAGAGTCGAAGGCAAATATTCCTACCCCAGTCTATGGCAAATTTAGAGTGAGAATGATTAATTTGTCTGTTGGTATGTTTTTATCACGTCAGGTAACTGGAATGCCCAGGGGAAACCGACGCAAAAGTGGGGGAACGCACATACTGCAGAGGGTCTACATTCCAGTAACCACATCATTTTATTATTTTTAACATACTATGTTTTATTGATCTTGAGTATAAAAATCCAGGCTTTATTTAAACTTCAATGATTAAAAGCATCAGACAGACATTAGTGAAAGGACAGTGGGGGAATGTACAGGTTCCGGTCTGACAACATTTTTTTGGGGGGACTCCCGCTTCTTCAGAGGCACTAAACTAGAGTAGCTAGTAATCCAATAATTTAGAATGAGTAGTGAGAATGTACTCTGGAGAGTTGGGGAGGGGTCAGCCCATTGGTATGGTAATTTGGGGTATGATGGCATTGGGCTTTTCACCCCAAAGCAGTGGAAAAAGACCAGTGGTACTGATGCTAACTGAAAGATGCAAGTACCGCAGCACATAGACAGGTGTTCTATTCAATAGTGAAGATGGTGCATGATTTTTAGGGTACTTGCTAAGGATGCCCATACATGGTACAAATTTTCATATTTTTTTTTGATTAGATAATTTAGTTCGATTATTCCATTAGATTGAATATACAGTGATGTGAAAAACTATTTGCCCCCTTCCTGACTTCTAATTCTTTTGCATGTTTGTCACACTTAAATGTTTCTGCTCATCAAAAAACCGTTAACTATTAGTCAAAGATAACATAATTGAACACAAAATGCAGTTTTAAATGATGGTTTTTATTATTTAGTGAAAAAAAAAAAACTCAAAACCTACATGGCCCTGTGTGAAAAAGAAATTACCCCTGAACCTAATAACTGGTTGGGCCACCCTTAGCAGCAATAACTGCAATCAAGCGTTTGCGATAACTTGCAACGAGTCTTTTACAGCGCTCTGGAGGAATTTTGGCCCACTCATCTTTGCAGAATTGTTGTAATTCAGCTTTATTTGAGGGTTTTCTAGCATGAACCACCTTTTTAAGGTCATGCCACAACATCTCAATAGGATTCAGGTCAGGACTTTGATTAGGCCACTCCAAAGTCTTCATTTTGTTTTTCTTCAGCCATTCAGAGGTGGATTTGCTGGTGTGTTTTGGGTCATTGTGTTGCTGCAGCACCCAAGATCGCTTCAGCTTGAGTTGACGAACAGATGGCCGGACATTCTCCTTCAGGATTTTTTGGTAGACAGTAGAATGCATGGTTCCATCTATCACAGCAAGCATTCCAGGTCCTGAAGCAGCAAAACAACCCCAGACCATCACACTATCACCACCATATTTTACTGTTGGTATGATGTTCTTTGCTGAAATGCTGTGTTACTTCTACGCCCGATATAACGGGACATGCACCTTCCAAAAAGTTCAACTTTTGTCTCATTGGTCCACAAGGTATTTTCCCAAAAGTCTTGGCAATCATTGAGATGTTTTTTTAGCAAATTTTGAGACTAGCCTTAATGTTGTTTTTGCTTAAAAGTGGGTTGCGCCTTAGATATCTGCCATGCAGGCCATTTTTACCCAATCTCTTTCTTATGGTGGAGTCGTGAACACTGACCTTAATTGAGGCAAGTGAGGCCTGCAGTTCTTTAGATGCTGTCCTGGGGTCTTTTGTGGCTTCTCGGATGAGTTTTCTCTGCACTCTTGGGGTAATTTTGGTTGGCCGGCCACTCCTGGGAAGGTTCATCACTGTTCCATGTTTTTGCCATTTGTGGATAATGACTCTCACTGTGGTTCGCTGGAGTCCCAAAGCTTTAGAAATGGCTTTATAACCTTTACCAGACTGATAGATCTCAATTACTTTTGTTCTCATTTGTTCCTGAATTTCTTTGGATCTTGGCATGATATCTAGCTTTTGAGGTGCTTTTGGTCTACTTCTCTGTGTCATATAGCTCCTATTTAAGTGATTTCTTGATTGAAACAGGTGTGGCAGTAATCAGGCCTGGGGGTGACTACAGAAATTGAACTCAGGTGTGATAAACCACAGTTAAGTTATTTTTTTAACAAGGGGGGCAATCACTTTTTCACACAGGGCCATGTAGATTTGGAGTTTTTTTTCTCACTAAATAATAAAAACCATCATTTAAAACTGCATTTTGTGTTCAATTATGTTATCTTTGACTAATAGTTAACGGTTTTTGATGAGCAGAAACATTTAAGTGTGACAAACATGCAAAAGAACAAGAAATCAGGAAGGGAGCAAATAGTTTCACATCACTGTAAAGATTTTTCCAGCATGTCCGATCTGATTTTTCTCGAAAAAACGGGATAATCGTTCGAATTTCTTGATCGAAAAAAAAATATATTTTCAACTTTCATTCTATTTAAACATTTAGATTGAATAAACGGGATAATCGAACGTTTTTATTGTACCATGTATGGCCACCATTAGAGAGTCAAAAACATCAATGTTCCTACTTCAACAGTTAAAGCTAACTGTCTGTCTATATGTTTGGATTGCTGCCTAGAGTGCAGCATTAACATGATTAAATTCCAAACATAACAGCTACTTTGCTCTAGTTCATGGTCAGTTGCCAGTTAGCGCTGTGCTTATTAAAACAGTATCAAAACAAAATAATTTAACGACAAATGTGTTGTAGAAGCACAGAAACTAAATAACAGCTGTGGCGGTGTCACTTGTCACCATCAGCTGGCAAAGCAGATCTCTTTTGCACCTGTTCATTTACTGGCCTCTTTATTGTCCTTAGTGTTTAGAGTTCACAATCCTGTGCATTTGCTGCATGTGGTGTTTATATGTGGTATTTTTAATGCTTGCGTCTTATTATTCATAAAACTGCATGAAGCTGCTTTTTGTTTGGTTTGCAATGCATGTTACATTTTTAAGAATAAGAAAACTTTTAAATCTACCAAATCTCCCCCACTGATACTTGCTCAATAGAGCACTTATAATGGATTACTTATTGTTGACCCACCCACAGCTCCAAGAAACCTTGGCTCCCCATTGTTTACTTGTATCTTGACTTTTACACAATCTGTTCATGTATACCAGCGTCAGTGTGCCTGCCAGACTGAATGCTTGGGCTACTTTTGCAATTCCACTGCTCCCCAACACACACACACACACACACACACACACACACACACACACACACACACACACACACACACACACACACACACACACACACACACACACACACACACACACACACACACACACACACACACACACACACACACACTCACACACTCTATACCTCAGCATTACTTGTTGTGTAACAAGGAGAAGTTTGAATTAATACTTGCTGTCTACACAGCCAATCCCCTTTCATTCTGTGCCCAATTCACTGATCTGAGGTGTTAATTGGATAATAGTCTACTCATGTACATGTCATATGTTTCATAGGAAGATGGAAAAACTTTTTTTTTTTTTTCCTTCTTTTTTTTTTTTTTTTTTTTTTTACACAGGAACAGGCACAAGGAAGCTGTTAGACTAGAAGGCTATATCAGTATGAGAAAAGGCTTCTTGTGAGTTTAATGGTGCAGCACAAGCAGTTTTGGGGGAGTTTTTTCCCATGTAAAATGTGGGTCAGATAAATCTTTAATAAAATCTACCCAAGCTAGTCCAGATATTGCATTTTAAATACAACGTGCCGTCATTCTTTTATAAAAGTACCCACTTAACCTGTGTAGACATTGTGATTTAGTAGACTTGACTTCGAAGGGTTGAGCAAAATATAGTGGCTTCCCACAGGCCATTTGCTAAAGGGACAGGGAGCATATAAATAAATGGGTGGAACTTATGCTGGGGTGTCTATTTTTCTGGATAACTATCCTAACCTAATCTAAGCCTTCCCATTCCTTTGTGTCCTGCAACTGTACAAGTGGTATTGATCCTAGACAGCTATCACAGCTATTTGAAATTATAAAAAGGGAATGCTTTTAATTAGGCATATATTTTTGCTTAACCACTTCCCGACCGCCTAACGCACAGAGGCGGCCGGAAAGTGGACCCCGCAAGGACCAGCTCATGGCCAAAGACGGCGGTCCTTGTAGGGGCATGGGCGGCGCGATCGCGTCATTCGTGACGCGATCCGGCGCCTGGCTCCGCCCCCCTTGCGCTGTAACCCGCCGGCCGTTCGGAAGCGCCGGCAGGTTACTAGCACCCGGATCGCCGCATACAAAGTGTATAATACACTTTGTAATGTTTACAAAGTGTATTATACAGGCTGCCTCCTGCCCTGGTGGTCCCAGTGTCCGAGGGACCGCCAGGGCAGGCTGCAGCCACCCTAGTCTGCACACAAGCACATCTGATTTCCCCCCCCCGCCCCCTGATCGCCACAGCACCCCTCAGACCCCCCCCTGCCCACCCCCAGACCCCTGTTTGCACCTAGTCACCCCCCTAATCACCCATCAATCACTCCCTGTCACTATCTGTCAACGCTATTTTTTTTGTTTAGGTCCTAACTA
Source organism: Hyperolius riggenbachi (assembly GCF_040937935.1). NCBI lineage: Eukaryota > Metazoa > Chordata > Amphibia > Anura > Hyperoliidae > Hyperolius > Hyperolius riggenbachi. Next base: position 170,910,922 of record NC_090654.1, on the reverse strand, counting down.
CCCCTTGGGGACTCCTGATCACCCCCCCACCCCTCAGATTATCCCCAGACCCCCCCCCCCCTGTGTACTGTATACCTCTATCCCCCTGATCACCTGTCAATCACCTGTCAATCACCCATCAATCACCCCCTGTCACTGCCACCCATCAATCACCCCCTGGCACTGCCACCCATCAATCAGCCCCTAACCTGCCCCTTGCGGGCAATCTGATCACCCACCCACACCAATAGATCGCCTGCAGATCCGACGTCAGATCACCTCCCAAGTGCAGTGTTTACATCTGTTCTCTCCTCCAAACACCCACTACTTACCCATCAATCACCGCCTGTCACTGCTATCCATCAGATTAGACCCCTATCTGCCCCTAGGGCACTCAATCACCCGCCCACACCCTCAGAACGCCCTCAGACCCCAGCCCTGATCACCTCGCCAGTGCATTGCTTGCATCTATTCCCCCCCCTAATCACACCTTGAGACACCCATCAATCACCTCCTGTCACCCCCTAGCACACCTACCCATCGAATCAGGCCCTAATTAGCCCAGTGTGGGCTCCTGATCACTCGGCCAAACCCTCAGATCCCCCCTCACACCCCCTTCCGATCACCATCCCAGTGCATTGATTGCATCTATTTTCCCCTCTAACCACCCCCTGAGACACCCATCAATCACCTCCTGTCACCCCCCTAGCACTCCTATCCATCAGATCAGGCCCAATACAACCTGTCATCTAAAAGGCCACCCTGCTTATGACCGGATGCACAAAATTCGCCCCCTCATACACCACCTGTCATCAAGATTTGCAGATGCTTATACCCCTGAACAGTCATTTTAAGACATTTAGTTTCCAGACTACTCACGGTTTTGGGCCCATAAAATGCCAGGGCGGGATAGGAACCCCACAAGTGACCCCATTTTAGAAAAAAGACACCCCAATGTATTCTGTTAGGTGTATGACGAGTTCATAGAAGATTTTATTTTTTTGTCTAAAGTTAGCGGAAATTGATTTTTATTGTTTTTTTTTTCACAAAGTGTCATTTTTCACTAACTTGTGACAAAAAATAAAATCTTCTATGAACTCGCCATATACCTAACGGAATACCTTCGGGTGTCTTCTTTCTAAAATGGGGTCACTTGTGGGGTTCCTATACTGCCCTGGCATTTTAGGGGCCCTAAACCGTAAGGAGTAGTCTAGAAAACAAATGCCTCAAAATGACCTGTGAATAGGACGTTGGGCCCCTTAGTGCACCTAGGCTGCAAAAAAGTGCCACACATGTGGTATCGCCGTACTCAGGAGAAGTAGTATAATGTGTTTTGGGGTGTATTTTTACACATACCCATGCTGAGTGGGAGAAATCTCTCTGTAAATGGACAATTGTGTGTAAAAAAAATCAAACAATTGTCCTTTACAGAGATATTTCTCCCACCCAGCATGGGTATGTGTAAAAATACACCCCAAAACACATTATAATACTTCTCCTGAGTATGGCGGTACCACATGTGTGGCACTTTTTTACACCCTAAGTGCGCTAAGGGGCCCATAGTCCAATGAGTACCTTTAGGATTTCACAGGTCATTTTGCGACATTTGGTTTCAAGACTACTCCTCACGGTTTAGGGCCCCTAAAATGCCAGGACAGTATAGGAACCCCACAAATGACCACATTTTAGAAAGAAGACACCCAAAGGTATTCCGTTAGGAGCATGGTGAGTTCATAGAAGATTTTATTTTTTTGTCACAAGTTAGCGGAAAGTGACACTTTGTAAAAAAAACAACAATATAAATCAATTTCCGCTAACTTGTGACAAAAAATAAAATCTTCTATGAACTCACCATACTCCTAACGGAATACCTTGTGGTCGGCAGTCAGCCGAAAACGAAACTTAGCTGCGGAGGGAGACCGGAGGGCACCGAAGGACCGGCGCGGGCACAGGACGGCTGCAGGAGGCTTGGGAAAGCCCCAGGTAAGTGATTTTTTTTTCCCACACAGTTAAGGTTCCCTTTAAGTAAGGAAAGTATTCAAATATTAATTATAAAAAACTGATATAACTATGGGGATACATTTTTAGTTTGCACATCTTGAACTTTATAATTTATATTGGGTAACACTCAACACTTGCTTACTGAATTGGCTTGTTATTGTTACATTGTATGGTTTATGTCAATCTGACGACAATACATCGTCAGACAGGATTTAACTTATTGTTGACCAGTTTGTACATTTTATGTTATAAAAAAATAAATAAATTGTTGTTTTTGTGTTTCTCCTGTAGGCTGTAAGTACATTGGCAGATGTTGCTTGCAAGTGCCATGGTGTTTCTGGCTCCTGCAGTCTGAAGACTTGTTGGTTGCAGCTTGCTGACTTCCGGAAGGTGGGTGACCTGTTAAAGGAGAAGTATGACAGTGCTGCAGCTATGAAACTCAACAGCAGAGGGAAACTTGTACAGATGAACAACAAATTCAACTCTCCCACCACGAACGATCTGGTTTACATTGACCCAAGTCCGGATTATTGTGTTCGCAATGAAAGCACAGGGTCATTAGGCACCCAGGGAAGGCTATGCAATAAAACTTCAGAGGGCATGGACGGCTGTGAGCTTATGTGCTGCGGCAGAGGTTACGATCAATTTAAAACTGTACAGACTGAGAGATGCCACTGTAAGTTTCACTGGTGCTGCTATGTCAAATGTAAGAAGTGTACCGAGATTGTTGACCAGTTTGTATGCAAGTAAGATGCACAGCTAAAGACTATGAACAATATTAAATATCCGCTTTAATTTATAGAGGTCACTTAGGAGTTGCAAGCATATGGCAACTGGATCCATTCTCTTTAATTCACATGGTCGCTGTTGGGGTAAAAACAACAAAAAAGAACAAAATAATGGAAACAAGGAATTGAAAATATTTATTTACAGAAATAAAGACTTCTTCAAAGTATATAATTAGATACAGACTGAAAGGCACGGGATTTAGAAAATGTATAGTAGGTAAAGACAAGTTTTTATGGAAAAGAGAGTAAACACAAGGACAGATGGCCAAAGACATTTTTCTTAAGATTGTATTTAAGCGATTTCTGAAGTTTTTTTTTTTTTACTCCTAAAATGCTCAGAATTCTGTCCTTGAGATACAAAAGGTTCTTTTTCTGACAACTTTATTTTCTTATCAAAAAATGCTTTTCAGTGTGTGATACCTCTTGAAATATGTTGGGATTGCACTTTGTAGTTTACATAAAGTCTTATAATTTTGGTTCAAAACAAAACTCATACTCAAGCAGTTATAAATGTACAAATCATTTTAAAAATGGAGATTATTCATTTATCATTCATACTTATTATACTGTTTAAAATATTGTAGAAAAAAATGATCACATCTATGTTACTACTACATTTTTAAGATGCATTTTTTTTCAGTTAAATATTTCATCTGCTTGATTCTGGTATGTGGCTGCACATTACTCAAAAAACTTTCATCATTTTCATACTGTACTTAGATTAAAATATTTAAAGTTCCACCTCTTTATGAGCTAAAGCCATTTAAATAATACAGATTCTTAATATGCAGGTTTTTTTTAACAAGTCATATTTTACATAATATTAATAATATACACTTAACTTTACATACCATATGGTAACATTTATGGGAAATTGTGGTCTGCTGTTTTCTATTTCAAAGCTTTTGTGACTATATGTGTATATATCCCTAAATACTGCCAGTAATTAAATGTATGTATTTATTTACACATTTACCTAGGCAACGTTTTCATTTTTATTTTATAGTGACTTATTTTTAAATTCCTTTCAAGCGTTTTGCTGTGGACACATTTTATCAGTGTCTTATCAATGGTGACCGCCTTCAAAGTACTTGTTCTGTACACATTAAAGCACATAGTGATAAATGGTTATTTGGGTTATAGGGTATAGTTGAAATTGAGCTCTTCAAAGGGTGGATTTTACAAAGTATGATGCACTTCAAACCATTTTCCCCACAGTATCCTTACCTTTTTTGTAAGGGCATTAAACAGTAACTATCATTTTTTTTTATACTAGTCTTTTTAAATATTCCCATAATTTAAAAACAAAACAAAATATGAATCCTTTAAAAACAAATAAAAAAAAATATTAAATTGTTCTCTTTAAAACATCTTAAGCCACAAATACAATATGATATGTTTCCTATCCATCACAGCTGTGACCTTTTTTTTAAATGATGGTTAATTCACATCTCCAAGCTATTATGTAAACTATTTTTCTCCCATCACTTAGTTTCCTTACAATGTTTTACCCCCCTTACCCTCAAAATAATTTATTTTACATGCATAGCCATTGTAGGAAGCTGCCATAATGCTAAATTTTAGCAATACAGAAAATAAATGAAAGGTTTGGTTTTATTATGAACAAAGTATTTTATATATTTTTGACAGCAGGATTATTTTTCTTGAATAATTTGTTTTACAGACAGAGCAAAATCTACCAATCATACTATTCCTTTGAATTATTTAATGTAAGATATTTTACTTGTCATCGAGAATTGTAAATCTATGTTTTTTTTTTCCTTCTGTATGTTGTACATGTAATGTACATATTTTGCAGCCCTATATAATTTGTATATTTTTCTGGCTTAAAAAGAATTCCAACAAAAGGTACATGGCTCAAGCCATAATGAAAAACAGAATATAAAATAAAAAAAACTTGGTTACTATGAAGTGGTTTGATTTAACAACTGCATACAGAAAGGCATTTAATACTTTTTTTCTTTTAACTTATAGAAAAGCTTGAAAGCATTTATGGAACATTTTGTCCATGTGGCACAACTCAAATTTTCTCCCTAGAAAAAAAGTCTGACAATCAGCCTTTACTAAGCTTTGGTAAAAAGGTCAAGGAACTTGTATTATTTCAGATGTCCACAATTAAAATGTTTGTGTCTAAAGTTTGCATACTTTTCTTTTCTGACGTTAGTAGGAAACACATACTGAACTAGTACAACTGAGTTTCTAGTAAGCAGATAGTGTTTTCCTGTTTATCTATTAAATCTGTTCTAATAAGGTAAAAATATTAACTCCGGGAATTTTTTTTTATTGAGTATTAAAAGGTTACAAAGCCTAAATTGAGATTGAACTTCATGAAGCTGTATTGGTTTGGGTATTAAATATGAATGACATTTGTTTATTTTTGTTATTTAAAAAAAAAGCTAGCCATAGAAAGCTTTAATATACTGTAAGGTGCTTTTCTGTTCTGTTGTCTGACTGCCTTTTAAAATGAAAGGATGGATTTTTTTTCTGCTACCTTGCAGCTGTCAACACTAAACAGTTTATCCCAAGCAGAACCTATTCATTATTTTGTCTGAAAATTCCAGTTGAACATGAACCCAGCCATTCCATTGTGAATGTTGCCTATAAAACTTATGAGGAGGTCTGATCTTCTTGTGAGTAGATCATCAAAAATCTGATTGGAGGGACACTCGAACATGATTAACTTTTGCAGCTAATAAACTTTTTGAAGAAAATAACATTCTGAAAAAGTACACATTAAAAAGGTTTTTTTAATTTCATATGACCTCCAATTAAAGTGTCCCAGAATCATAAGAACCTACAGATAAGTTAATTGGCTTCCCCTTAAATTGGCCCTAGACTATGAGGCATACACTACATGATACATACCTAGACATATGAGTATGGTAGGATTAGAATTTATCCAAGACCATATACTCTGTATAGCATTGCCAAAGATATCAGAGCTATATAGATACTAAATAATAGTAACCATCCAAGTGCACTAAATGCACTCTATTTTGGGGGACGCATCCAATGATAGCTTGGATGTCACTACCTTTTCTAAGAGCCCTGACAATGGTAGTCAATCGCCACCTCCCCTTACAGAATTTGCAATCAGAAAGCTGTAGTCTGTCATCTTCACTTGGCTTATTAGCTGAATGACTACAGTATTCAGTCAGTGGCTGCTGCTGCTCCTCCAAGTGTTACCTCTATCTCTCCCCAAGATTAAACAGCAGTAGGTGGGCATTGATATAACCTTACTATGTTGTAACCTTTATTACTTATTACTTCTCCAGACTGCAAGACATTTTGTGACTGAGAATTTTACAAGTTGTGACAGAGAGGGGAAGTGGGGAAGATACCACGTTGTCAGAGCTCTGGAAACAGAGCATGGGTAGTAGTGCTATCGCCGAGTGACACCCTCATTTAAGGCAGAGCATTTGCTGCACTACATTTGTTCTTTTTCTTTTATTTGGGATATTTCAGGGGGCACCTGCATTAAGCAACAGCACCCTGCAATGTTTTTATTTAATGCCAGTAAAACTTCATGCAGTTTATTTTATTCCTAATTTGTTTTTTTGTTTACGTTCAGTGGCAGAACTTATTAATCTTTTGTGAAAACATTTTCCTTCTGTAAAAACCATTATAAAGCCCAGTTAGGAAACCCTAGAACACATAATCCATTGATTTTACTTAAATAACTTCAACCATCACAAAATCAGTGCGGGGTGATAGTTGCTGGGATCTTAAAGGATATCTGAAGGGAATGGGACATTAAGTTAGGGACATGATATTGCATAGGTGACTTCATTTGCTGTTTTGCTATTGTGCTGTTCTTCTGCCACAACACAGAAAGTATGTTGGGGTCTTGTGATCTACTTCAGCCTGACTTCACTGGCTCTTTAAATAAAGACATGAGGCCAAAATTATTATCAGTAGATTTGCTAGAGATAAATCTGCCCATTGTCCTTTGTAAAGAGAACCTGGAGTGAGAGGCATATGGTGGCTGCCATATTTATGTCCTGACCTGCATGCCTGGTCAGGGTCTGCTGCTAAAAGAATTAGAGGCAGGTGATCAGCAGAACAGCCAGGCAATTTGCATTATTTAAAAGGAAATAAATAAGTTATACTCCATATTACTTTCACTTCAGGTGTGCTTTAAGGTAAATTATTGATTTGCAACTTCAGGGCCATCACCAAGGGGTTTTACAAAGTATGAGATATTGCATGAAAATGGTGATGACACTCTGTTATGTATGTAATTAGCTTTGCATCAAACCATTTGTTCCTGCAAACTGCAGTTGAAACACCTCTTGGAATGGCAGATTCTGGTTTATGATATTTTGAAAAAGCTGTCGTCCCTTTACGACGCCATTTTAAAGCTTTTTTTTACTTTGTATCTCTCATTACAGTACAGACTCTTAGCTAATACATTATAGCAGCACTTCATAGATGGGGTTTTTTATTTTTGTACTTTTTGCAGTGGCCCTCAAACGTCCATGCACTTGTGAAAGTCTTCTCTATAACATGACCTTCTTCGGGATGAACCACACCTGTAAAACAAACATACACACACCATAGTGCAGACGGTAAACAACTGTCTATTTACCCCATGTGTGCAACAATAACAAGACAGCAGCCAGAAATAAGAGGTTAAATATGGGGGTCCACCACCTGCAAGTTCCGTCATTCCCTCTTCCTGCTTTCCCTTCTCGCTGTAATCTTCTTGCAACCTTGCATGTTATAGCCACCAGGGCTCCCAGATTCTTGCTCTAGGGGGGAACAGAAGCAAGAAACTACGATGTTAAAATCTGACCTCTCCGCGGAGACAGAGGTTGCATGCTGAACACGAGGAGACCTTGAGATGCCACAACTGATTGACCAGGTTGCTGGTGATACACAATATCACCATCTTCATATTGTGTTTTTGTGAATTACAGGTATTACATTTTATTTATTTCTATTAAATTAGCAATTTTTTACGCATTGTAGTTTGTTTGAGTTTCTCTACAGAGCAAGAATCTGGGGGCCCTGATGGTTATTACATGCAAGGTTGCAAGAAGGATTATGGTGAGCTGAGGGAAGCAGTTAACTAGATGACTAGAATCAAACAAACATTATATTCCATGGTTGTTACCTGCAAGAACAAGCAACTAATTACCACAGACTAAAGAACTAACAATGGTTACCAAACACGTCAATAAGTTGTCTTGTGTGACATTTTTTTCTGTGGTTTTCCCAATATTTTCTGTCAGTATAAAAAGACATCATCTTGAGGTCAACTATCAGCAAATCTACATCTAATGGATACTTTTAACACATGGATAAAATAGACTACTATACCAGAGACAATCTAAAAGTCAAATATAAGGCTGCTAAAGAGTGCTTAAACGACGACCCCTTTTTTTGCTATAAATTTTGTAAAATAGAAACCATTTTTCATATTTGCAAATTTGGTAGTCATACTAATGAAAGTGCAGTAACTTTCCACCATACTATATTTCAAATGAAAGCTTGAGGCATAAGCAGTAACATTTTCTCAACTCTCTTCAGTACTGTACTTTGTCTGTGCAAGAACATAAAAACTGCAGAGCTACCATTGGGTGCTTTACTAGAAAGAACCAACGAATGCAAACAACTAGGCCTACAATTCAAGAAGATTTGTAATTATGGTCAATAATGTATTTAAAGAGAACCTGAACTGAAAATTAAGTCAGAAGAAACATAAACACGTCATACTTAACTCCCGTGTAGTCTGCTCATCAATCTCTTTCTCCTCTCCTGCGTCCTGTTTGTCCACTGTGATCAATAGAATCCTCTGTCCTCCATTTTGAAAATGGCCTTTACCCCATAACAGCTTCTTGGTCAGCACACTGTTAAACTGTAATATCGCCCACTTGAGCCATAGGGAAACATGGACATTACCTTGCACATTCAGTTGTAACTGACAGCAGCTGATATATAACTGATCTATTTCGGTTCTGACAAAATATTGTCAGAATTGGAAGGGATCACTGTAATAAGAAAATGGTGAGCTTCTGAGAGGACCTGATGGTGAGGTAAGTATGTAATATTCATTTGCAGGCACATCATGTGTTTATTTTAAATAATTTTACTCAGTTTTACTTTAAGGTTTAACTCACACTCTGTGCAGTTTTTTTTTGTTTGTTTTAATCTATTTAAATCCAGTTGGTTATTTTTTGCTATGTTAAACACACAATTAGGGCTCTAAGCTGCCTTTTGTATACGCTCAGGACACAATTGCTAAATACAAATCTCCATGGTTCTGTGCACTATGATCTCTAATTATAAATAAAATAATACCACACTATTAGAAGTTTTTTTAGACCACTTACTAATCTTTGTTAAAATATCCTACCTTGTCGGTATTTACAGTGGTGTGAAAAACTAGTTGCCCCCTTCCTGTTTACTTATTCTTTTGCATGTTTGTCACACTTAAATGTTTCTGCTCATCAAAAACCGTTAACTATTAGTCAAGGATAACATAATTGAACACAAAATGCAGTTTTAAATGATGGTTTTTATTATTTAGTGAGAAAAAAAAACTCCAAATCTACATGGCCCTGTGTGAAAAAGTGATTGCCCCCTTTGTTAAAAAATAACTTAACTGTGGTTTATCATACCTGAGTTCAATTTCTGTAGTCACCCCCAGGCCTGATTACGGCCACACCTGTTTCAATCAAGAAATCACTTAAATAGGAGCTATCTGACACAGAGAAGTAGACCAAAAGCACCTCAAAAGCTAGACATCATGCCAAGATCCAAAGAAATTCAGGAACAAATGAGAACAAAGTACTGTAATTGAGATCTATCAGTCTGGTAAAGGTTATAAAGCCATTTCTAAAGCTTTGGGACTCCAGCGAACCACAGTGAGAGCCATTATCCACAAATGGCAAAAACATGGAACAGTGATGAACCTTCCCAGGAGTGGCTGGCCGACCAAAATTACCCCAAGAGCGCAGAGAAAACTCATCCGAGAGGCCACAAAAGACCCCAGGACAACATCTAAAGAACTGCAGGCCTCACTTGCCTCAATTAAAGTAATTGTTCATGACTCCACCATAAGAAAGAGACTGGGCAAAAACGGTCTGCATGGCAGATATCCAAGGCGCAAACCACTTTTATGCAAAAAGTACATTAAGGCTCATCTCAATTTTGCTAAAAAAAATCTCAATGATTGGCAAGACTTTTGGGAAAATACCTTGTGGACCAACGAGACAAAAGTTGAACTTTTTGGAAGGTGCGTGTCCCGTTACATCTGGCGTAGAAGTAACACAGCATTTCAGCAAAAGAACATCATACCAACAGTAAAATATGGTGGTGGTAGTGTGATGGTCTGGGGTTGTTTTGCTGCTTCAGGACCTGGAAGGCTTGCTGTGATAGATGGAACCATGAATTCTACTGTCTACCAAAAAATCCCGAAGGAGAATGTCCGGCCATCTGATTGTCAACTCAAGCTCAGGGCCGGCGCTACCATTAAAGGATAACTGTAGTGAGAGGTATATGGAGGCTGCCATATTTATTTCCTTTTAAGCAATACCAGTTGCCTGGCTATTCAGCTAATCCTCTGCCTCTAATACTTTCAGCCATAGGCCCTGAACAAGCATGCAGCACATTTGTTTCTGACAAATTTAGACAGATATGACAAGATTAGCTGCATGCTGGTTTCTGGTGTGATTCAGACACTTCTTTAGGCAAATAGACCATCAGGGCTGCCATGCAACTGGTATTGCTTAAAAGGAAAGAAATATGGCAGCCTCCGTATCCCTCTCACTACAGTTATCCTTTAAGGCAAAGGAGGCAGCTGCCCCAGGGCCCCAGAGCTTGTAGGGGCCCCCAGTGGCTACAAGAGGAAAACATTTTTTTTCAAATCGGCCTTATAGTTTTTGAGAGAATCGATTTTAAAGTTTCAAAGGAAAAAAAAAATACACATTTAAAAACCTGCCAACTTTAATGGTTAATAGCAAATCCACCTTAAATGCTAGAAACCCTAAATTTGCAGGATATGTTAAGGAGATCATTCGGGATAAGAGGAAAAAACAATTTTTCAAAAAGACCTTATAGTTTTTGAGAAAATCGATTTTAAAGTTTAGAAGGAAAAAAGTATACTTTTAAATGCGGTAAATGTCACTTTTAGTAGCAAACCTAACGGCAGTGTAATTTTACATGTATCAAACGAAAGCTCAATAAATTTCCTGACGGGGTTTCCAGGGGGTCTATACGCAGCCGCAGCGCTTTGGCCAGGGATCGCTATACAGCCGCAATATGGCTGTATGAAGATCCCTGGAATTTTTTTCTATTTTCCCAATTTTTTTTTTTTTTTTATGTTAAGAGTGTGGGAATTTAAAAAAAAAAATTATGTGGGGTCCCCCCTCCTGAAACTTTTTAACCCCTTGTCCCCCATGCAGGCTGGGATAGCCAGAATGTGGAGCTCCGACCGATTGGGACTTCACACTCTGACTATACCAGCTGCAAAAAAGGTCCCCTAATGCCGATTTTTGTTCTGGGGTATATGTTGGGGGGACCCCCAGGTTTATTTTGCCCTGGGGCCCCATTGCTGCTTAAACCGGCCCTGCTCAAGCTGAAGCGATCTTGGGTGCTGCAGCAGGACAATGACCCAAAACACACCAGCAAATCCACCTCTGAATGGCTGAAGAAAAACAAAATGAAGACTTTGAAGTGGCCTAGTCAAAGTCCTGACCTGAATCCTATTGAGATGTTGTGGCATGACCTTAAAAAGGCGGTTCATGCTAGAAAACCCTCAAATAAAGCTGAATTACAACAATTCTGCAAAGATGAGTGGGCCAAAATTCCTCCAGAGCGCTGTAAAAGACTCGTTGCAAGTTATCGCAAACTCTTGATTGCAGTTATTGCTGCTAAGGGTGGCCCAACCAGTTATTAGGTTCAGAGGGCAATTTCTTTTTCACACAGGGCCATGTAGGTTTTGAGTTATTTTTCTCACTAAATAATAAAAACCATAATTTAAAACTGCATTTTGTGTTCAATTATGTTATCTTTGACTAATAGTTAACAGTTTTTGATGAGCAGAAACATTTAAGTGTGACAAACATGCAAAAGAATAAGAAATCAGGAGGGAGGCAAATAGTTTTTCACACCACTGTAGATACTTGAAGCTGGAATTAGATTAACTACACATAGACTAAAGGCGCTTACACAGCCATACTTCTGAGGATGTCTAAAGCCTCGTACACATGCTGTACTACAGAGAACGACAGGTCCGTCAGACCCTCCCGCTGGGCGGTCGTTCCAGGGACAGTACAGTGTGTGTACAGTCTGTCTGCAGACTGATAAGGCTGTTTCTGAATCATCCGCTCAGCGGATTGTTCAGAAACAGCCTTATCAGTCTGCCTGACAGACTGTACACACGCTGTACTGTCGCTGGAACGCCCGCCCGCCCAGCGGGAGGGTCTGACGGACCAGTCGTTCCCTGTAGTACAGCATGTGTACGAGCCTTAAAGGCATTTTTGTACAAAACGACTTCTGCGTGCTGCAGACATCTTTAAGTGTTTTTGTTTCCCATGTTCCTGTGCCACGCACAGCTAAAGGCATTTAAATACAAAGTTTTGCTTTAGTGCCAACTTTCTGCTTGCTTGAAATATGCAAATGCTTCCAAGTTACTGCAGAATTATGCTAATGTTCTTGCAGATCTACAGGGAGTGCAGAATTATTAGGCAAGTTGTATTTTTGAGGAATAATTTTATTATTGAACAACAACCATGTTCTCAATGAACCCAAAAAAACAAATTAAAGAGAATCAAAAGCTTAAAAACGACTTGTCATAAAATAACATCAGTGATAAAAATATATAGATCTATGATAAAAATAAATACTAATTCTTTCTGCAAGGTAATGAATTCTATTCATTAGCCCTGAAGCCACGCCCCTGTCTCAATTTCGCCCCTGGCGATTTCTCCTGGCCAGCGCGCACAGCATTTTGGGATTGCTGATGTCACTGGCAATCCCAGCTATTGAGTCCGGCTTCATTGGCAAAGTCTCGCGAGATGACGCATGGTAAACACCTGCATCACCTCACGAGCGAGAGACACGGAGGAGCGGCAGAGACCAGGAACCCAAGCTGAAGCTGCTGCATAGCGGGGAGAGACAGGCTGAAACAGGGAGAGAGGCTACTGGCTGCACATCGGGGAGAGACAGAGGATTTAGAGACGGCTGCAGGAGGATGACGTCATCAGTCCTTCCTATCTGCACGGGATTTCCCAGGCACATTTACATGAAGGGGAGGGCAGAAGACTGGAGGGGAGGACAAATGCTGGAGGGGAGGCACAAAGCTGAGAGGTGTACTGTCCCTGGCTTCAGCGTGAGAAGCAAGATGCAGCAGACACACATGTGAGTCTATTCTATCCACTATGTTATACGAGATGTAAACTTTATATGTTTATTTAACTGTATAAAGTGCCTAGACTGCATATCTGTATTGCCATTCAAACCTTTTTTTGGCTGCAGGTAGTCTTTAATATCAAAGCTGAATATTTTTGAAAGTAGTTTTTAGTTTGTTTTTAGTTTTAGCTATTTTAGGGGTATATCTGTGTGTGCAGGTGACTATTACTGAACATAATTATTAGGCAACTTAACAAAAAACAAATATATACCCATTTCAATTGTTTATTTTTACCAGTGAAACCAATATAACATCTCAACATTCACAAATATACATTTCTGACATTCAAAAACAAAACAAAAACAAATCAGTAACCAATACAGCCACCTTTCTTTGCAAGGACACTCAAAAGTCTGCCATCCATGGATTCTATAAGTGTTTTGATCTGTTCACCATCAACATTGCGTGCAGCAGCAACCACAGCCTCCCAGACACTGTTCAGAGAGGTGTACTGTTTTCCCTCCTTGTAAATGTCACATTTTATGATGGACCACAGGTTCTCAATGGGGTTCAGATCAGGTGAACAAGGAGGCCATGTCATTAGTTTTTCTTCTTTTATACCCTTTCTTGCCAGCCACGCTGTGGAGTACTTGAACCCGTGTGATGGAGCATTGTCCTGCATGAAAATCATGTTTTTCTTGAAGGATGCAGACTTCTTCCTGTACCACTGCTTGAAGAAGGTGTCTTCCAGAAACTGGCAGTAGGACTGGGAGTTGAGCTTGACTCCATCCTCAACCCGAAAAGGCCCCACAAGCTCATCTTTGATGATACCAGCCCAAACCAGTACTCCACCTCCACCTTGCTGGTGTCTGAGTCGGACTGGAGCTCTCTGCCCTTTACCAATCCAGCCACGGGCCCATCCATCCGGCCCATCAAGACTCACTCTCATTTCATCAGTCGATAAAACCTTAGAAAAATCAGTCTTGAGATATTTCTTGGCCCAGTCTTGACGTTTCAGCTTGTGTTTCATGTTCAGTGGTGGTCGTCTTTCAGCCTTTCTTACCTTGGTCATGTCTCTGAGTATTGTACACCTTGCGCTTTTGGGCACTCCAATGATGTTGCAGCTCTGAAATATGGCCAAACTGGTGGCAAGTGGCATCTTGGCAGCTGCACGCTTGACTTTTCTCAGTTCATGGGCAGTTATTTTGCGCTTTGGTTTTTCCACACGCTTCTTGCGACCCTGTTGACTATTTTAAATGAAACGCTTGATTGTTCGATGATCACGCTTCAGAAGCTTTGCAATTTTAAGAGTGCTGCATCCCTCTGCAAGATATCTCACTATTTTTGACTTGACTGAGCCTGTCAAGTCCTTCTTTTGACCCATTTTGCCAAAGGCAAGGAAGTTGCATAATAATTATGCACACCTGATATAGGGTGTTGATGTCATTAGACCACACCCCTTCTCATTACAGAGATGCACATCACCTAATATGCTTAATTGGTAGTAGGCTTTCGAGCTCATACAGCGTGGAGTAAGACAACATGCATAAAGAGGATGATGTGGTCAAAATACTCATTTGCCTAATAATTCTGCACTCCCTGTATGCAGTTTGAAAATGGACCAATCAAATGACTCCACTGCAAGTTTTGATCAATTCATTTTACAATAGATTTTCAGAATAATTAGCATAATTCTGTATTATATTTATTTGCATGCAAATGTAATTACTTTTTACAAATGTGTCCTTTTGTAGATTTTGGCAAGACATTTAATTAACACAATTCAAGCATTGCTGGCATGTGGCTTTAAAAAAAAAAAGTCTAGGAGATAATGACATATGATTGTGCCATTCTATCTGCTACTTACACAGAACTCAAATGACTATTTTGTTTTAAGCAATGTAAATTGCCTGGCTGTCCTGCTGATCATCTGCCTCCTATAGTCCTAGACCAGGCATGGGCAAACTTGGCTCTCCAGCTGTTAAGGAACTACAAATCCCACAATGCATTTGCCTATGAGTCATGACTGTGGCTGTCAGACTCCTGCAATGCATTGTGGGACTTGTAGTTTCTCAACAGCTGGAGGGCCAAGTTTGCCCATGCCTGTCCTAGACCCAGAACAAGCATGCAGATTAGGTGCTCTGACTGAAGTCAGACTAGATTAGCTACATGTTTGCTTCAAGTAAGTAAGTAATTCAGACACTACTGCATCCAAGGAGACCAGCAGGACTGGCAGAAAACTGGAATTGTTTAAAAACCACTTAAGGACCGCCTAACGCCGATAGGCGGCGGCGGGTTTAAGTGGTTATTACATGGAAACGGCCGCTCGTTCGAGCGCCCTTTCCATGTCAGTTCACGGAGGGTGTCTCCGTGAACAGTGTGTGAGCTGCCAATCGTTGCTCGCACGCCTAATGTAAACACGTGGGGAAAAAATCCCCGCTGTTTACATTAATACGGTGCTGCTGCGCAGCAGCGCCGTAAGGCAGATCGGCGATCCCCGGCGTCTTATTGGCCGGGGATCGCCGACATATGATAGGCTGAAGCCTATCCTATCCGGTGCAGGATGAAGGAGGGGAGGGAGGTAAGGAGAGGGAGCGCGGAAAACGCTGCGGAGGGGGGCTTTGAGAAGCCCCCCCCCCGCTAATCACAACTAGCCGGCGGCGATCAGACCCCCCCTGGCAGGACAACCCCCTAGAAGGGAATAAAGGGGGAAGTCTGGTCGCCCTGGCTGCCACACGATCTGTGCTGTGGGCTGTGGGCCCACGCAGCACAGATCACAAGAAAAAAAGGGGCATTATGGTGAAAAACTGTAAAATTTTAAATATGTGCAAACCTAGACAAATAAGAAGTATGTTTTTTCCATAGTAAAATGAGCCATACATTATTTTTTCTCCTATATTGTTGTCCCTTACAGTAGTTAGTAGAAGTCTGACAGAATCAACAGGTTTTGGACTAGTACATCTCTTCATGGGGGATTCTTAGGGTGTTGTTTATTTTCAAAAGCACTAAGGGAATGGCAGTTGCTCTGTCCAACTGCCAAAAACTGTGCAGTGTGCAGGGAGGCTTGCCAGCATCATTGTTTAAATCCTTTTTAGGGAATATCTTTATAAAGAATAAAAACTTTGTTAATAATCCCTTTTGAAGCGATGGACTAGTCCAAAACCTGTCACTTCTGTCAGATTTCTACTACCTACTGTAAGTGACAGCAACATAGGAGAAAAATAATTTATGCCTCATTTTACTGTGGAAAAAATGTACTTCTCATTTGTCTATGTTTGCACATATTTAAAATTTTACAATTTTTCACAATGTTGCCCCTTTGAAAGGAAATAAATATGATAGCCATCATATACTTATCAATTCTGGTTCCCTTTATTACTAGCTACAGTATATCCATGTCATTGCAGAGCTACTGTAAAAGCTGAGCAACGTGAATATAGATCTGTAGCTGGTAATGAGCACAGCGCAGGTGCTAGCATATGCCTGTGTTCATTAGGTACCCTCCCACTAACTACATTACCTAGTGATACCCTCCCAGGGGTCCGAACCCTCCACTCGATCCCCTTCAATTAACCTTTCCCCCCCACTCCATTGCTGCGATCAGGCAGTATGTAACATTTATGAAAAAGCATCTCTCGTTTCCAGCGGTGATCAGACTCCCCTCCATACACTAATGCTGTTAGCCTCATGATGCTGAATGGATCGGTGCCTGGATTGATAACATCAAGTTGGACCCGGTTCATTTTTTTATTGTATTTATAAAGTGTCAACATATTACGCAGTGCTAAACATTAGTTTAGGTTACAGACAATATTTAGGGGTGACATACAGCAATATAACAATACAGGAATACAAGAAAACCAGATCACACAGCACAGTATGAGTACAAGGTAATGCTTAGTCAGTCACTGGATGGAAGCATGGAGATTAGGCAAGTTAGGTTCACTCAAATGCATAGCATGGGTTCACAGTAATGGAGGTGCATGATCAGGTAGGACACAAAAGGGAGGAGGATCCTGCCCAAAGGCTTACAATCTAGAGGGTTTATTATGTATTGTGAAGCTGACAGCAGCACTGCACAAGAGAGGGGGCCCATCTCAGTTGAAAACAGGATAGGTGAGAGATCCTTATTGATTTATGCTTAGCTTCAGCCTGATCCCTGATGGGGCTAGAGGGGGGCATATTAGATCACACACTGTAGCAAAAATCTACCTTTATTTGAGAATCAAATACTATCACCATAAATTTTGAAAGGAACATAATTTAAGTTTGTATCTACAGTAGCACTACACATTTTTACACTGTAATGGGTGAAAAAGGCAAATTAATGTTTTTTTTTTCAATTGTTTTCTTATTTCTCCCACTAAAATGAATTTAAAAATGTTGGGAAAAAACACTGCCCAATGAAAGTCTAGTTTCAATTCTTAACAAAAGTATAACCCAAATAAAGCCCAATTGGTGATGAAAAAAACAAGGCATTGATTATTTAGGTGTGATAAGTAGTGATAAAGTTATTGGCAAATATATGGGAGGGTTGTGAAATGTAGAAAATTGCTCTAGTTTTTAAACCTAAAAAAATGAGTTTTACTCACCTGGGGCTTCTACCAGCCCCCTGAAGCTGTCCGGTGCCCACGTAGACTTGCTCTGATGCTTCTGGCCCCACCGGCAGCCACTTCCGGTTCCGGCAACAGGAGCCGACAAGCCTGGCAGTGATTCTATGTGGAGCATCGGAGCGAGTCTACGTGGGCACCGGACAGCTGCAGGGGGCTGGTAGAAGCCCCAGGTGAGTAAAACTCATTTTTTTAGGTTGGCTTAAGGTTCTCTTTTAGGGTAAATAACCTGTGTTGAGCTCCAGTCCTCGAAGGCAAGATCAATGCCAGTGTTTAGGATGGACTGAGAAAAGTGTTTTACGTGATTAGCCACTCCTTTCCTGATTCAGTCCCATCAATTACTGGTAATTTGAGATTTGCCAAAAATGAGTGAAGACCTTGGCCCTTGATGACTGGTGTTCCCTGACATCCCTGACCTAGGGGGTAGAGAAGTGGTTAAAGAGAGGGTCTGCTTTTGCTTGGAAAAAAAGTAGGTCATTCAGTACAGATCTACAATACACTGCAATGGTCAATGGCAATCATCATTACAGCTTTTATAACGTATCTTCTGCATATGAAAATGGCCATCAATGTTATTCCTAAAAAATACTTTCAGATGTGTGAGTGTTAAACGTGTTTACTAACACTCTGTGCAACTTTGGAAAAAAAAAGGCTACTGCTCTGTGCAGGTAAGTGCTTATGCAGAAAAATAGGTTTCTTTGTTTTCAGAAAGAGTGCAAAATGTATACAATTTAAGAAGTGCCATTTTCAGATTATAATCAGTTTAAGCCCAAATAGTCTTTTGATACACTGAAATATTAAAAGTATTGTTTAAGTGTAGATTAACTTTTTAAATCATACTTTTAAACAATGCATATTAATGCAACAATCAAATATCACTTACTGCAGTATGTTTCATCATTGTTTGCCTGTTATGTCATCTTGTTTTGTCAACAGTATGCACAGCAGTTTGGAAATCCTTTTGGATTATCTCTGCACTTCTGCACTTATTTGGAATCTCTCACCTGTAGTAATTTATTTGCAGAAAAGTCCTTTTATCAGATCTGTGTTTACAGAAAGGAGATACAAGTGAATCTTTTAAAATGGACCTGTACTCAGAACTTTTTTTTCCTGCTCTAAAAGATAAGCAACAGCATAATAACCTTTAAAGAAAAAACATTTCTCTGTTACAGCTGATACAAATCCTGCAATAAATCTTCAGTGTGTCTACTTTCTCCTTTCATTTGTAAGGACATTAAATCCTTACAAATTAGCTGCTCTGCTGAGGCAGCCAGCTGACACAACGGAGAGATAAAATTACAACTTGTGCTTAGTCACAGATGAGGGGGATCAACCTAAACTCTCTAAATACAGACAGGGTGCATTTCTGTGTTTGCCTTCTGTCGTGTGCAAGAGTTCAGGTCCACCATAAGAGAAGGAAGAAATAACTATATGCAGGATGTGGCTGGATCTCCTGATTTGCTATTCTTGTCTCCAAAGTAATGGTAAGCTTGATACCTCTGTGTTCACTTTGTCTTATTTTAAAGCTTTTTTCTATCTGGAGAGAAGGTAAATTGCGTGGCTAGTTTAGGTGGCCGTTGTTACTTGGTCTGCATGTAATAATAGTGAAATGGTCAAATGGCCTACAACCACGTGGCACCCGTGTGTTGTGGCGACAGGTCGCCCGTGAGTATGGCATGCGCGCCCCGAACTGTCGCTCGTCGCTGCTGTCGGCAGGCGATTGGCGTGGTCAATCGCCCGGCGACAGTTGCCGCCACAACTGTCACTAGTCCGCGTGTGTATGCGGACTAGCGACAGCAACCAATAGGCAGGACACGTAGTTTACAAGGGGGGGAGGAAAGTCGGTGACGGCTTCCGTCACACCGCTAGTCCCTCTTTCGCAGTGTGTATGCGGAGGGACCCGGCGACGAGCTGTCGCGCACACGCTCCCATGTGCTAGCGACGAGCTACAAATGTAGCTCATGAGTATGGGCCATAACAGAAGAAACTTTATTGGCTCATCATTTAGCTCCTGAGATAAGACCAGAGGTTCCTCTGAGGCCGAGTTTCCACTTCTGTGATTCCTTCCTGCTAGTTTCCCCGCATGTAAATTCGGATGGGGAATTGCAGCTTATCGAAATCAATAGGCTTCTTCCAAATTCACGTGGGGAAAAAAAAAACAAAACAGACGTTTGGCAGCATTTAATTGCATCACACATGTGAAACCCTATAGCTCTTTATGGTGAGGGTGGAGGGATTTAGATGTGTTCTCACATTGCAAGTGCTAGCATTGTGCCTCACAGAGGCATGGCACTAGTGGAAATTCATCCTTAACCTCCCTGGCAGGCATATGAGAGGAATCGGTACAGGATACAGCCTGTATGGCCTATCCTGCTCCTGCACAAATTCCCATTGATTTTAAATACTATTCACCCTCCAGGCCGCCATGGATGGTAGCCGAATTATATGGTAGCCGAATTATAAGTAACTTCAGCTCCGTCTTGTGACGGTGCTGAAGTTACTCCCTGCTGCGCCCAAGTCTCCTGCGCTGGAATGACAGTGTTCGCCTGGCAGTGCACTACTGTCTGGACTTAGGGGTCTAAAAGCAGTACATTTTTTTTTCAAGAATTTTAGGCCTCCAATTCTTAAGTCATAACTCACCAAAAGATGCCAGAATAAAGGTCTTGTACACATCCCGCGTATAATAAAAGGCTAGAACACAAAAATGTTGAAATAAATTTATGAATAAACTTAAAAAATAGTGAAACTATACAAATAAGGCACACAGGACTATATGGCATGTACATACAGTGGCTTGCAAAAGTATTTGGCCCCCATGAAGTTTTCCACATTTTGTCATATTACTGCCACAAACATGAATCAATTTTATTGGAATTTCACATGAAAGACCAATACAAAGTGGTGTACACGTGAGAAGTGGAACGAAAATCATACATGATTCCAAACGTTTTTTTTTTACAAATAAATAACTACAAAGTGGGGTGTGCGTAATTATTCGTCCCCCTTTGGTCTGAGTACAGTCAGTTGCCCATAGACATTGCCTGATGAGTGCTAATGACTAAATAGAATGATCCTGTGTGTAATCTAATGTCAGTACAAATACAGCTGCTCTGTGTTGGCCTCAAAGGTTGTCTAAGAGAATATTGGGAGCAACAACACCATGAAGTCCAAAGAACACACCAGACAGGTCAGGGATAAAGTTATTGAGAAATTTAAAGCAGGTTTAGGCTACAAAAAGGTTTCCCAAGCCTTGAACATCCCACGGAGCACTGTTCAAGCGATCATTCAGAAATGGAAGGAGTATGGCACAACTGTAAACCTACCAAGACAAGGCCGTCCACCTAATCTCACAGGCCAAACAAGGAGAGTGCTGATCAGAAATGCAATCAAGAGGCCCATGGTGACTCAGGACGAGCTGCAGAGATCTACAGCTCAGGTGGGGGAATCTGTCCATAGGACAACTATTAGTCATGCACTGCACAAAGTTGGCCTTTATAGAAGAGTGGCAAGAAGAAAGCCATTGTAAACAGAAAAGCATAAAATGTCCCTTTGCAGTTTGCCACAAGCCATGCGGAGGACACAGCAAACATGTGGAAGAAAGTGCTCTGGTCAGATGAGACCAAAATGGAACTTTTTGGCCAAAATGCAAAACGATATGTATGGCGGAAAACTAACACTGCACATCACTCTGAACACACCATACCCACTGTCAAATATGGTGGTGGCAGCATCATGCTCTGCAGGGACAGGGAAGCTGGTCAGAGTTGATGGGAAGATGGATGGAGCCAAATACAGGGCAATCTTGGAAGAAATCTTCTTGGAGTCTGAAAAAGACTTGGGACTGGGGTGGAGGTTCACCTTCCAGCAGGACAACGACCCTAAACATAAAGCCAGGGCAACAATGGAATGGTTTAAACCAAAACATATCCATGTGTTAGAATAGCCCAGCCAAAGTCCAGATCTAAATCCAATCGAGAATCTGTGGCAAGATCTGAAAACTGCTGTTCACAAACGCTGTCCATCTAATCTGACTGAGCTGGAGCTGTTTTGCAAAGAAGAATGGGCAAGGATTTCAGTCTCTAGATGTGCAAAGCTGGTAGAGACATACCCTAAAAGACTGGCAGCTGTAATTGCAGCAAAAGATGGGTCTACAAAGTATTGACTCAGGGGGCTGAATAATTACCCACACCCCACTTTGCAGTTATTTATTTGTAAAAAATGTTTGGAATCATGTATGATTTTCGTTCCACTTCTTACGTGTACAACACTTTGAATTGGTCTTTAATGTTGAATTCCAATAAAATTGATTCATGTTTGTGGCAGTAATGTGACAAAATGTGGAAAACTTCAAGGGGGTCGAATACTTTTGCAAGCCACTGTATATACCTAATACACCTCCTGCATGTGGTATATTTTGAAACAGGGAATGGCACACAGGGTGGGACAGAAGAAGTATGATTCCTTTAGACTTTTTTCCCTTTGTTATCAGACTTAGATGACAGGCAAAGAGTAGTCAAAATCCAGGCAGAGGTTGGTGCAGGCGGAAGGTAGAGAGTAGTCAAAATCCAGGCAAAAATTGGTAAACGTAAATCAGCAGAAGCACTTAGCTCAGAAGCAGTTGGGAACCAAATAGCTATATTGTTAACATCCTGTACTTTCAATTGAGCTTACCTGCTATCTCTGCCATGGCAATCATGTGACACAGAGGGGAGTTTAAATTGCAAGTTGTGATTAGAGACAAATAAAGAATTAGACAGGCTAAACTCTCTACATATACATACAGGCTGCAATTTTCTATATTTAGCTTTTGTGCTGTATAAGACATCTGGTCCAGAGGGGGGATCAGGCATGCTAAACTCTTTACATATATTTAGGCTGCATTTCTCTATGTTTTCTTTCTGTCCTGTGTCGGCATCTGGTCCAGATGGGAGATTAGGCAGGCTAAACTCAATGCCTACATATGGGCAGGATTCCTCTATGTTTTCGTTCTGTCCTGTGCAAGTATTCATGTACACTTTAATTTTTGGTTCCGCCCCTGGTAATATCATGCCGCTCGCGCCCCGCCACTGATAGGCCACCGGGATCCAGGAAGAAGAGAGGAGATTGGGATCCTGTTGACCTGCAATGGATGCCTGGAGTCCCGCTGGACAGCGCCGATCGCGCATGGAACCCAGGTAAGGTGTATCAGCAGGGATTTTAGCTAACCCGAGCGTAGCTCCCACCTTGTAATCCATAGCCCGAGCTATGCTCGGGATTACCTCCAGGGGGGTTAAGCAAACTGATGATCACTATGCAGACAGTAAAGTGTGACAGTGTTTCAGTATCCTGTGCTTAAGTCCCAACAATGTGCACTTTTTGAAGTTAACCTCAGTTGTGCACATATGGTAATTCTGTTGTCTCAGCAAGGTGGATTCTGTGAACATACACAAAATTTGTATTGATGGTAAGACTGAAGAACAAGTTAAAGCGGACCCAAACCAAACATTTTTTTAATTCAAAATATTTAGGTGCACCACTCTGACACATACAAAGATAAATAAACACTCCTTCAAGCCTATGAGCATTTCAGCGCATGCTTTTCACCCTTCTCTTTTCATAACTAGGATTATACAGGAGGCAGCCATTAGCAATTCCTCCTTTGGCGGACACCACCTACTCCACCAGTTTGCCGGATTCTGTCCTGGGAATATGAAAGGAAGGGAGGGGTTCCTCCAATAAATGTAAAATATTTTATATTTGTCATTATGCAGCTGAAAAAAGGCTGCTATTTATTATTATAATTTAGAAAACAGATTTTATTTCTGAAATCTTGTATTTTTAATTTGGGTCCACTTTAAGCAAACGCTTGCCTATAATCTAGTATCCATGCAATCAATGGATGACCAGGGGCCAATGGCTGTCATGGTGAAACCAAGAAGACATACTGTATCTGAAAACCATGACTGATTATTATGGGATCAGTTAAAAATGGCCCCAGAGCCTACAGTGTAAAAATTGTGCCACATTAATTTGCATTATAAAACAATATTTATCATTTTATGAGTTAAAAAATGGCGCCGCACTGAAAATGATATTTATCGTTTTATGACTTCCATAAAACTATAAATATCGTTTTGAAATGTAAGTCATAAAACGATAAATATCGTTTTGAAATGTGTTGAATATGGGTTTTGCTCCCAGTGTGTGTGTGTGTATATGTGTGTGTGTGTATATATATATATGTGTGTGTGTGTATATATACACATTTATACACACAGTATATATATGTATATATATATATATATATATATATACAGTATATATATGTGTGTGTATATATGTGTGTGTGCGTGTGTGTGTGTGTGTGTGTATATTTATATGTGCGTGTGTATATATTTGTATGTGTGTGTGTGTGTGTGTGTGTGTGTGTGTAAATATATGTGTGTGTGTATATATATGTGTGTGTGTGTGTGTGTATATATGTGTGTGTGTGTGTGTGTATATATGTGTGTGTGTGTGTGTGTGTATATATGTGTGTGTGTGTGTGTGTGTGTGTGTGTGTGTGTGTGTATATATGTGTGTGTGTGTGTATATATGTGTGTATGTGTGTATATGTGTGTGTGTGTAAATATATGTGTTTGTGTGTATATATATTTCCTAATGCCTCCATGGCAGCACAAATGGACAAATGGGTAATGGCCCCGCCCCCATTACCTCACAGGACCGTGTTTATAAAAGTCTACACCTCCCAATGTCCCATGTCTTTTTTCCTGTCCTCACCTCCTGTCCTCACCTCACCGTGTTCAGCTTTCAGGTTTTTTTATACCTATATTTTTAATTTTTTGCCCTTACCTAGCTGCGTCCTCGTAGCTCCCCACCCAGCTTGCCTCCCCTGTGGTGATGACACCTATAGACGTTAAATAAGTCCAAATGTGTAACCCCGTTCTGCTGGTCTTGGGGGTGTTTGCACGCTTACTTGCAATTGGGTGCTAAATGCCCCGCATTTGCTTGCCTCTACTTGTGCATTTGATAATAACTCTAAATGAGTTACCTGGGCGGGTGTCCTTTCCTCTAAAACTCTCATCCATGTGCCGCCTTGCGGGTCTCCATGCAGCCTCGTTGCGGCGTGCGTTCCAGCTGCGTTCCACTTGGCTATGGCGTCTTCTCTTTCCCCTCTGAAGTATTAACGCTCTTCCCCGCTGCTTCGTTCGGCGGGGGGCGGAGTTTCGGCAGAGGCTTCCTGGCTGCCCTATGATTGGGCATTATCGGAGGAGGGGGCGGTGACTATGACGTCAGAGGTGACGTCACAGATGGCTGCTTAAAGCCGCTCGATCTGCAGTCTGCGAGTGGCTGTCAGTGGGATCAGCTGCTCGCAAGCAGACTCCTGTTACTGGAGAAGGAAGATTCCTTATTGTTACACAAATAAGAGACGTATAGGAAGGTATATAAGTTTTAAATCTTTTGATGACAATCATCTTGCTTCTCTTTACTTTTAGAAATATATATGTATCTTCTTTTCTCTGTGACACAACTTAAAGAGATATGCAGCAAATAATTAGAATTCCCTCTTCATCTCTTTTTCCATATTTCACCCCTTGCAGCTGGTTTTTTTCAGCGGCCTTATTATGGACACCCACATGCCCCAAAGAGATCAGCGTTCTGTTAATAGGTAAGGGCACACGCAGGTAATTTTTTTAAGGAAAGAATAAAAAAGGGAGTGCTTATACATTTTTTTTCATTTTTTCTCTCTATACAGTTCTAAGCATCACCACAAATCGTCATCTCAATCTGGGAGGACTTCTGGCTCTACAAAACAATCAACTTCTCATACATTGGATCACAGAAGTAGATCTAGAGAAAGATCGAGAGACAGATCTAGGAACAGATCAAGATCTCGCTCGCAGGAATCAAGTCACCAGCTATGTTGGGCATGTGCAAAACCAGTAATGAGAGGCAAACTGGTTTGCAAGAAATGCTTTGCAGAGATGCCCCGACAACCGGAGGAGGAACCTATGGACGTCACCAATATCATTAAACAAGTGGTCAAGGATTCGATGGCGGAATATGTGGCTTCCTAACCCTCTCAACAGCTTCAGCCTGCCCAACCAATGCCTTCTACCTCATCCCAAGAGGAGGAAGATCTAGCTATTGGCTTCGATTTTGCTCTTGTCCAGCCTTTTGTGAAGGCAGTACGTGAGGCCATAGAATGGGAGGATGAAGAGACTGAAAATGAGACCACAAAAGTCAATAGAAGATACTATAAACACCTTAAAAAATCTGCAACTACTTTTCCCTTAATGAAGGAAATTGAAGAAATTATTCAAGATGAATGGCAGAAAATCGAGAAAAAGGTCCCGCTAAGTAATCGATTCTCAAAGCTTTACCCGTTGTCAGAAAAAGACAGCGTGTCGCTGAATACCCCTCCAGTGGTGGACGCATTAGTCGTAAGACTAGCCAAGCATGTGACTCTGCCTATTGAAGATTCGGTGGCCTTCAAGGATGTTCTGGAGAGAAAAATAGATGTTGATCTCAGGAAAATTTACACCGTCTGCGGAGGCTCGTGTAAACCAGGAATAGCACTAACATCAGTTGGAAAAGCAATTAAAGCTTGGGCAGAGAATATGGAGCAAGCCATAAAATCGGATGTAGATAAAGAGTCATTGCTGGCAGGACTGGAGGACTTCAAGATGGCAGGAGACTTCGTGGGTGAAGCCGCAATAGATGTGGTCAGGCCATCTGCTCGAGGAATGGTTAATTCGGTCACGGCTAAGAGAGCCCTCTGGCTCAAGTCCTGATCTGCTGACCCGGCTTCCAACCAGTTATGGTGCAAGATTCCATTTGATGGTAAGTCTCTATTCGGGGACAAAATGGATTCTGCCATTTCTCGTGTAACTGGAGGGAAGTCGGGTCTAATTCCCCAGGACAGACGTCAAAGGCGCACACCTCCTACACAGAAGAATACTCAGAATACAAGATACCAGAGTGCTAGATCATATAGGCCGGGTAGAAACTACAAAAGGAACTGGCAAAGCTCACAATCAACACTGAGTCGTATCACAAAACAGAAGTTGGCAGGAGCAGGACAAGGCCCACAGAAGTCTTTTTGACAATTATACAGTCCAGAAGAGTCCGGTCAGTGCCAGGCTAAGCAAATTCGTGAAAGTATGGGAACACAATATAAAAAACCCTTGGGTCTTAAGAACCATATCCTCGGGCCACTTCTGGACTTTCAGATCATTCCTGAAGAATTATTATTCCCAGACACAAATTCCGATATTGACAAACAGGAAACAAATGCTTCTGAAATACCTCTTGGATTTACTATCAAAAAAGGCAGTAGTTCGGGTCCCAGTTTCTCAACAAGGGAAAGGATTTTACTCAAGACTGTTCTTTGTGACGAAAAAGACAGGCGATTTGAGGCCTGTTTTAGACCTAAAGAATCTCAACTCATACATAAATCTCGACAAATTCAAGATGGAGTCCCTGCACACGATTATAACGTTCATCCAACCAGGAGATTGGCTTCTATCCGTCGATCTGGAAGATGCCTATCTCCAAGTACCAATACAACAAGACCTACAAAAGTATTTAAGATTCGCGGTTGGGGACCTACACTTGCAATTCATGTGTCTCCTGTTCGGGATATCCACAGCCCCGAGAACGTTCACGAAAGTATTGGTGGAGGTAATAGCTCTGCTGAGGTTATAGGGTCTTCGAGTGTATCATTACCTCGATGACGTCCTACTCATCGCGGACAATCGGAAGACCGCAGAAGAACACAGAGCGATTCTGTTAAACACATTAATAGAATTTGGATGGAGGATAAACTTCAAAAAAAAGTCAGTTGCAGCCTTCACAGGATCTGGTTTGTTTGGGAGCGAGATTCCAAACAAGCAAAAATTCCATCTCATTACCACCAGAGAAAGTTCCAATCATAATCAACAGAGTTTTCAGAATGTTGGAGTGTTCCTGGACTCAAGCCAGGCATTGCATGCGTCTGATTAGCACAATGTCCTCTACAATTCCCATGATCCCATGGGCTCGCTGGCATCAGAGAGTGTTTCAATGGAACTTCCTGGAACAGTGGGACAAAGTAAATCTGGAACAAAACATTTGGATCACGCCTTTAATGAAAGACAGTCTACTATGGTGGACTCAGGAGAAGAATCTCTCTACCCATCTTCCCTTACAGAAGAGTTCAGTAATTGTGATAGCAACAGATTCCAGCAAATATGGATGGGGAGCGGTACTGAACAACCTAGTAGTTCAGGAGAGATGGGATACTCCAGACACTTGAATGAAGATAGACAACAAAACGGCGGAATGTTACATCCAGAATCAGGGTGGTACTCAGAGTCTACCTTTACTGCAGGAGGCAGAGAAGATCTTCAATCTGTCAGAACAGACTCTATCCTCTCTGGAAGCAGTGTACATTCCTGGTCCTCAGAATGTGATTCCGGACTTTCTAAGCAGGTCAACCTTGGACCACAACGAATGGTCTCTAAACCATACAATTTTCAACAAGATACCACACAAGTAGACTTAATGGCAACAGCGAACAATACCAAATGTCGCAGATTCTACAGCAGGTATCCATGTCCTCGAGCGGAAGCTCTGGATGCTTTGACTAAAACATGGAATTTCAAGAAAGGATATGTCTTTCCACCAACTACTCTAATACACCGGCTTCTTCTGAGGCTGAGAGTCGAAAGGGTAACATTGATAGCGGTACTATCTTGTTGGCCCAAACGTCCTTGGTACCCTATGATACAACAAATGAGTCTGGATCGACCGATGAATCTGGAAGTCACCACCGATCTTCTTCATCAAGGACCAGTACTCCATCCAAACCCGTCCTTGCTAAAGC
Organism: Hyperolius riggenbachi; assembly: GCF_040937935.1. Classification (NCBI taxonomy): domain Eukaryota; kingdom Metazoa; phylum Chordata; class Amphibia; order Anura; family Hyperoliidae; genus Hyperolius; species Hyperolius riggenbachi. The sequence goes on along the minus strand of NC_090654.1, from coordinate 170,882,320 downwards.
TCAAGGTCTGGAAATTGAGAGGCGGAAATTAGAACACTTGGGTTGTCCAGACGCAGTGGTCAGAACTTTGCTTCAGGCCAGGAAATCTACCACAAACTCTACATACCATAGAGTATGGGACCGCTTCATGGACTTTGCCTCCAGAGAGAAATTCGACCCGTTCAAGCCACAACCACATCAAGTTTTGTCTTTTCTCCAGCAGGGCCTTGATAAAAATCTTGCCTATCATACCATCAAAGTCCATATTTCAGCAATATCAGCGTTGACGGACGTTAGATGGGCTCTGCACCCGCTGGTGAGGCAGTTCACGAGAGCAACATTGAAGTTAAGACCACCAAGGAAACTGTCATTCCCTAAATGGGAATTGCCACTTGTCTTGAACAGCTTGTCGAGACCTCCTTTCGAGCCGGTATCTGACTGTACACTGGTCAATTTAACACTCAAGATGGTTTTTCTGACTGCGATATCCTCTGCAAGGAGGGTGTCAGAACTACAGGCCTTAAGCTGTAGAGAGCCGTATCTTATATTCTTTCATGATAGAGTTCAAGTGCGGCCAGTGCAGACGTTTATACCAAAGGTACCCTCTACACTACATCTAAGCACGGAGTGGTCCTTGCCTACTTTTGCGGAGTCAGATCCTCCTGAGCTCCAGTCTTTGGATGTAGCAAAGTCTCTAAAAGCATATATTAAAATG
>NC_090654.1:170829126-170876626 GCF_040937935.1 Hyperolius riggenbachi | reverse complement strand
ATTGATGTTGGCCCCCCTCCCCACTGCTTCCTGAGGGCAAAACTGCCAAATAACGTACTAGGTACGTTGCTGGCAGTTAAAGCATTTACCTGCCACTATGTACCTAGCACATGCTTGACAGTAAAAAGGTTAAAGAAAACCTATACTGAAAATTAAAAGTCAAAATAAGCATACACAAGTCATACTTACCTTCCATGTAGTCTACTCCTCAGTTTCTTTCTCCTGTCCCGCATCCTATTTGTTCACTGTGATCAAGGGGATTTTCCGTCCTCCATTTTGAAAATGGCCAGTACCCATAACAGCTTTCTGGTCAGCACAACAGTGTAACATCGCCCACTTGAGCCATAGGGAAACATGGACATTACCTGGTACATAAGTTTTCCTCTCAGCTATAACTGACAGCAACTGATATTTTACTGACAGCAACTGATATATTTCAGATCTGACAAAATATTTTCAGAACTGGAAGGGATTATTGTCAGAAGAAAATGGTGATCTTCTGAGAGGAACTGATAGCAAGGTAACTATGCAATGTTCATTTGAAGTTACCTCGTGTGTTTATTTTAAATATTTTTACTCAGTACAGGTTCTCTTTAATGTCCATTCCTGGGACCTGTTCAGAACTACATCTACACTACCGAAGCAGTGCTTTTCAGCGCTGCTAGATTTGGGCGCAGCCGGCGCCTCCATAGACTTCAATAGGAATCATTCCTATTGAAGTGCTCAGTGAGTAACGTCGGCTCCGTCAGAAGACAGAGCCGAAGTTGCTTAAAAACATAATAATTCGGCCTCCAGCAATCGCTGGAAGCCGAATTATTTCATTCCCCTACTATCCATGTCGGCCTGGAGGGGGAATAGTAATTAAATCGGCCCGGACTTGTGCAGAAGCAGGATCAGCTATATAACGCTGTATCCTGCGCCCAAGTCTACCGGCGCCGATTTCAAATGTACGCCTACACTACAGCTTGAGGACACATTGTCCTTATGTTGTTAGGAATCTTTGTTTGATCCATCTGTTCAATATTATATCTTGCCCATCCCCAAACAAGCTCACATTGCTTCAAGATCAATTATTCAAATATAATGAATAGCTACCCTCCCCTGAAAAATCAGAGGAAATTCAATCTCTGCTATGAAAGCAGAGTCAGCACTCAGCAGTGGTGAAATCAAACATTTGCTTGCACAGCCACTTCACCGCTATTTGACAACAGTTTTTTCCTCCCACATCTATAAATACCATGGCGAATGGCCAACTATGGCTGTTTGTTTTCCAGCAAGCTGTAATGAACATGATATGCTGGAGTATGTACATTGTATGTATGTGAATATATGATTATGGGTATCTTTCATGTCAGCATTGATAAACTTTCAAAATGCAATCATGTGTTTACCATTAATCCTAATTTATCATTTAATGTACTTTAAAAAAAAATTCCTAAACAATATTTGTTTGAATTTGTTATATTTAATATTTACTGTCTAGTTATTTTTTCTACCTGTGATACCTAAATCTCTTGGCTGAGTTTGAAATACTTTCAGATAAACACCTGAATTTAGCGCATGACGATAAAACCCAACTTCGGGGGGGGGGAGTGTTTTTTTTTTTTTTTTTTTAATAGTATGGAATGACTGAAAACCTGTTTTGAGATGTTACTGCTATGCCCTTACAGGAAGCATTCTCCTCAGTTGTTACCCCTGGAGCCTTGATGGACTTCTAGGACGTTTAATACGGACCCTGGTGGTCCCAGGGACCTAAAATGAAGGAAAGCAATAACAATTGTGTATAAGAATGTCTCTTATTCATTCCACTAAAGAAAAGTGTATAGCTTTTGTGTCAATGGTGCATTGTGGTCTGTTTGGAGTCCAGAGCAGATGCATTTCCATTACAGGTTTCTGTGGGAAATGCATCCTTTGTTCAGAACTATCATACAGGTCGCATTTTTGCATGATACTGTCAAGTTCTGAACGGATCCTATCAATGACATAAGATCAGTTTACTGTCAGTTTTTGTGATCCAGTAAAATGAACAAAACGTGTGTTTTGTGTTGCAGTATGAAACAAGCCTAAAGGTGGCCATTGACTTATAGATGGCCACCAGATCAACCATCAGATAGATCCCTCTCTGATCGAATCTGATCAGAGAGGGATCTATTGGCTGCACTCAGATTTTGAATCGATTTCCTTCACCCCCCCCCCCCCCATGTGGGCTCCAGCCATTCAGCAGCAGTACTCTCACCTGTCTGGCTGGCACATGTTCTCCTAGGTCTGGTGCTTTAACTCCATGCAGCGGGTCTCCTCCTCCCCATGTCCCTCTTCCCTTCTTGGTCATGTGACTAAGGTTAAAGTTCAAAGAATGAAGAGAATCCGCACTTCCAGCTTGTTGCAATGGTGGGATGTGTCAGGAACTGGAATAGACAGCAAACGTTTCCTTTCTTGTATAAATAGAGATGAGTCCGGCACCATCTGCTTGAATGCTCTTAAACTCTATTGTAAGATATCCGACATATCAAACAACGTTTCGGAGGACAAACCTCCTTTATCAAGTAAAGTCAGTATCTAACATATAACACTGCTAATGCATCTTATATACTTCCTTGTTTGAAATCCAACCAATCAGTACAGGCTGCCGCTCTATGGCGGCCAATCCCCTTGCGTCTGCCTAGCGGACCTAATGGGGAACTTCTAATTAGCATACTAGTGCTGTGCCTACCAATCGTAGAGCAAGGGGAGCGGCTATTTACGCACGGAGAGAGGGCTGACCCTCCATGGCGTCACACGCAGCGCCGACCAATGGGGGAGCTGTCTGAGATGACAACATGCCAGGCTCTGCCCGACCAGCGAGCGGACCTGACAGGAGACTGCTTCCCCGAAGACGGAACTCTCCGCCCTCAGGTCGTGCCGCGTCACAAATTTAAATAAATGGAAGCATGTCGTAGTCCCTATATGAGTACGACATGCTTCCATTTATTTAAAGAGAACCTGTACTGAGTAAAATTATTTAAAATAAACACATGAGGTAACTTCAAATGAACATTACATAGTTACCTTGCCATCAATTCCTCTCAGAAGCTCACCATTTTCTTCTTACAGTGATCCCTTCCAGTTCTGACAACATTTTGTCAGAACTGAAATATATCAGTTGCTGTCAGTTATATATCAGTTGCTGTCAGTTACAGCTGAGAGGAGAACTGATGTGTCCATCTTTCCCTATGGCTCAAGTGGGCGATGTTACAGTTTAACTGTGTGCTGACCAGGAAGCTGTTGGGTGTAATGGCCATTTTCAAAATGGAGGACGGAGAATTCCATTGATCACAGTGGACAAACAGGACGCAGGAGAGGAAAAATAGATTGAGAAGTAGACTACACAGGAGGTAAGTATGACTTGTGTATGTTTATTTTGACTTTTAATTTTCAGTACAGGTTTTCTTTAAAGTGACTCTGTAACAAAAATTACAACGTTTTTTCTACCATCCTACAAGTTCCTAAACCTATTCTAATGTGTTCTGGCTTACTGCAGCTCTTTCTACTATAACCATCTCTGTAATAAATCAATGTATCTTTCCCCTGTCAGACTTGTCGGCCTGTGTCTGGAAGGCTGCCAAGTTCTTCAGTGTTGAACTGTTCCTCTATGCACACTTCAGTGTGTGTTTTATTTACATAAGCCAGCAGCTTCTCTGCTATCTTATCAGTGATAGAAGAGAGCTGGATAAAAATCCTCCTCTGGAGGCTGTGAAAGGAGCTGGTCTGTCACATACTAAGGAATTAACGACATAGGCAGAGCTGTCTGCAGGAAGCCTGTAATGTTCAGTGCATGAGAGAAGCTGGGGACAGAAGGTAAACACACACAAGTGATCTCTTGAGATTCAGAAGTAAGGCTGTATACAGTCTGCTTGTGTATGGATGTATTTTCTATGTGTGGACATGCTGTACATCAACCTACTTCCTGTTTTGGTGGCCATTTTGTTTGTTTATAAACAAACTTTTTAAAACTGTTTTTGACTACTTTTAATGCGGCGGGGAGCGGTGAAATTGTGACAGAGGGTAATAGGAGATGTCCCCTAACACACTGGTATGTTTACTTTTGTGCAATTTTAACAATACAGATTCTCTTTAAGTTTGTATAATTTCATTATTATTATTATTTTTGTTTTTATGGATTTCAGTTGCTGCCTATGGTGCCCTTCAAAGAATTTGATTAGCTAAGCATGATTGATATGATCACAGTATTGTGATCGAGTTAAACAAGGAAGTATATAAGATGCATTAGCAGTGTTATATGTTAGATACTGACTTTACTTGATAAAGGAGGTTTGTCCTCCGAAACGTTGTTTGATATGTCGGATATCTTACAATAAAGTTTAAGAGCATTCAAGCGGATGGTGCCGGACTCATCTCTATTTAAAGTTAAAGTTCAAACACTAGAGGACCGACGTGTGTACTGCTGGAGCTCCTGTGTTGGAACTTCAGCTTTTCTTATGACCCAGAAAAAGACATATGGTGGGGGAGACCCGCCACATGAAGTTAAAGCACTGGACCTGGGAGGACATGCCAGCTGGAAAGGTTGGAATACTGATGCTATTGTGCGTCAGTTATCACCAAATCGAACATCGCTAGTGACGATCTGGTCCAATCGACCAAATTGATCAATTTCAGACAGAAATCAATCAGGCAACGTTTAAATTACCGATTTCACAACAGATTTAATCACAGTAAAAGATTCTGCTGTATATTGATGGTAAAATTGAGTTGTGTATGTCCTGCTTTAGATCGGGTTCACTTTAGTGGGTAAGGCCTCTTTTCCACGGACTGTTGAGCTGTGTGCTCAGCAAGCAGTTACCAGGCAGCAGTGTGCAGTTACCAGGCAGCAACAAGCAGTTACCAGGCAGTGAGCAGTTGTGAGCGTTTGAGAGGCAAGTGCCACATGACACGTGACACATGACACATGCCACATGGCAAATGCCACGTAACACGTGGCAAGTGCCACGTGACACATAACACGTGGCAAGTGCCACGTGACACATGCCAAGTGGCGAGTGACAGTCAGACAGCAGAGGAGAAGACACTAGTGCACAGTAACTGTCACACTGGCCCTGCCTACAGCACAGCAGTTCTGTAGAAAGCTAACACAGTAGTACTACTACTCTAACAACTACTAGCACTGACTGCAGTACTATAGTACTAACTACACAATAACACAGTAATCCTATCCCCTAATCCCTAACCTAACCTATACCTAAGGCTAATAGCTGGCCAGCAGGCAGCAGCTGGCCTGGTCTGTGCACAGCACACACACAGACACATAGCAGCTGCCTGCAGCACACACTCTGACTGTCACACAAATGACATCAAGCTAATTAATAATTTAACAATAGTGTAGTGATAGTGAAGGGGTTAATCACTGAACAGTTTTCGGTTTATCACTGTGTACAGCCCTTGCTAGGCCCAGCAGCAGCACTGGAGCACACAATCTGACTGTCATACAATGACATCAATGAAGCTAATTAACGATTTAAGATAGTAGTGTAGTGATAGTAGTGAAGGGGTTAATCACTGAACAGCTTTAGGTTTATAACTGTGTACAGCCCTTGCTAGGCCGCTAGCACTGGAGCATGTCTCTCAGTGAGCATTCAGCAAGCTAAGACGATATGTCTCATCATGGAAGCCCTGCTTATTATACAGGGGGGCTGGCCAGTGTTCCTTTCTGTGATTGGGTGCCAGGGTTTAGGCTGGGAGCCCTCTGATTGGCTCAATGAGGTCAGGTGGGGCTGGCCAGGGTTCCCCTCTGTGATTGGTTGCTAGGGCTTCTGCTGGGAGCCCTCTGATTGGCTCCAGGACGTCATCTCCTTAGTCACAGTATTTCTGATCCGCATATCCGCAATATCCACGGATATCCGCGTTATGCGCCCAAATATCCGCAGATAGCTAGCTGGATTTGAAAAAAAATCTGGAATCCGAATCTGACTCGGATAGCTGAAAAAAGTTTGGATATCCGGGTTACACGGATATCCGGAATCCGGATGAGCACCACTGGTTCTTTACAGTAAGAGTGATTAAGATGTGGAATGCATTGTCAGAGGAAGTAGTTATGGCAAATTCTATACCTGCATTTAAATGGGCTTAGATGCTTTCCTTGAGTTGAAAAACATCCATGGCTACAATTACTAGCTAATGCCCAGTGATGTTGATCCAGGGATTTTATCTGATTGCCATCTGGAAGGATTTTTCTCCCTTTTGGGGCTAATTGGACCATGCCTTGTAAGGGTTTTTTTTGCCTTCCTCTGGATCAACAGGCATATGTGAGGGAGCAGGCTGGTGTTGTACTTTGTTCTCTGGTTGAACTCGATCGACGTATGTCTTTTTTCAACCCAAATAACTATGTAATTATGTAACTATATTTATGATATATTTTCTATGAGTACTGATAAATGTGTTCAGGCCATTTTAAAATATCTTTCTGGAATTTGCAATTCTTTTACTTTCATACTTGGCTATATTAATGACCAGAGCCAGGACATAGTCCTCCATCACCCAAGGCTGAGACACCAAAATGCGCCCCTCCATCCCTCCCACCTCAGCCGTCATACACTGATTGCTATTAGACTAAGAGGCGCCCCCAGGGCCCCCAAACACCCCAGCACCTTAATATCTAGTTATCTGGCTTGCAGTCAATTCCATGAATCCTCTTTTCTCATTTCTTTCTGCTTCAAACACAATAGGTAAATGATAGCTGAGTGAGTTGTGCGCCCCCTCCTACACTGCACCCTGAGGCTGGAGCCTCTCTCGCCTCTGCCCTGACCCGGCCCTGTTGATGACCTAGCAGTGTGCAGATATACACGGAACAATTACTAATCATTTAATCATTTTCCAGGATAAATTGTATTTTCAAGTTGAAAGGGTACCAGCAAATTTGTCCATGTACAGTATGTATGGAAAATGAATAAAAAAAATGTTCAGGGTATGTGTAAAATATGTAATTTTTTTCATGAATGTTGCACTTTTTTTCATTAAACAACAGTATAATCTTTGTAGTCTTGCTAAATAACACATTCCCCCCCCCCCCTCCCTCCATTTTTCTTCAAATATAATATAAGACCCAGTTAAGTTTCCATAGTTTTCTATGTGTGTAATATAGACATTCTACCCAGATATTGCTAAAATATTTTCCTCAGGGCTGGTTTTTAGTGTCATGCCACTTCACTTAACAAATGTTCCTGCAGTAGGAAAAACATATTGTATTTTTTTTCAGCATCTGCCACTTGGTTATAGAAATGGGCAGCTATTGTTATAAAGCAGGAATAAAACCAAACTAAGAAAAACAACTCCTCATACTGTAAAGTCAAAGTGATAACACTGTTTAAATTCCTAATAAATAGCTGTCCAGTTGTCTCATTAATTTTAATTGATTCCTGCTGTAGCTTAGTGGATAGTATAGGTTGGTAGACCAGAATCAAAAAGGTGTTCTAAAGGGGATCAGAGAAAAATGGTGCACAGCGCTGATGTTTAAAAATGACACCGCATTGAAAACATAGCCCTGACATTATTTAACATTAACAATGTTTAATTATGGCACACAGACGAAAAACTAATTGAAAGGTTAAATAAGGGTGCAGAGGGTTACAATACCTAATCAAGCGTATATTGGTTCCTTAACGTAAATTATCCCTAGCTAATATTTTGTTCAAAAAAGTAAAATAGTGGTAGACAGCGCTGTAAACTCTAACCCTAAACCTTAATTAATACATTGTGATTGTTAAACGGCATATCGCTAATTATAATTTTATTGTCTTTAATATTAATTAATCCACCGTGATGAGGGTTGCTCCGGCTGCTGGCTCATTCACTGACACAATTTCCTCATATCTGGCGGCTTCTCAAGTTTCAGCAGAAGCAGCAGGAGGGAACAGAGAGGAGCGGACAGGTTAGCCACCTCTGCTGTCTAGGAAGAGCAGATCCTGGGGTGAGGATGGTTGGCACAACGCGGGGATGATGCTGGCAGGAGGAGAGTGCAGCAGCAGGAGCCGGAATGCCATGCAAGCAGCAGTGTTCCAGCACAACTAGACGGCGGGCACTGCCTGCCAGCCACCAGCCTCATGCACAGGGTAAGAAAGTTCTTTTGCGGCAGTGGCAGATCCCTGGCAGTAGTAGTAAGTCCGGTGCTACTTCGTATGAGTACACACCTCTTTTGTTTCTCCTGTGCTACAGTTCAGAATTAATTCCTCTTTTTTTGGGGGGGGGGGGGGGGGGTTGGGGTGTGTTGATAGTACCAGGGTGGATGTCTGCGATCCTCCCCATCCTCTAGTGATGTCACTCCCAGGTCCTGCAGTTTGCATACACTTGCAATTGGATGCACTTTGCAATAGGGTTGGGAATGTTTCCTTTGGGGGGGCAATCATAGATGGCCCCCCGCAGGCAGCAGCCACGCTCAAGGGAGGGCTTTCTGCATTTCCATGCTCCTCCCACCTAGGGTTCAGGTCCGGCACTTCTAGGCAACAATTGTGCTTGGGGCGTTGCTCCACTTTCTTGGGGGCATAAGGAGCGAACACGTCCATTAAAGCGCAGGAGATGGAGCTGAAGTTACTTTTAAAACACTGTAATTCGTCCGCCACCAAGAGCTGGAAGCCGAATTACGTCATTCCCCACCATTCACATGGACCTGGAGTAGGAATGGTAAGTAACGCCGCCGGGACTTGTGCAGGAGCAGTGTAAGCCGTATATCGGCTGTATCCTGCGCCCAAGTCTCCTGGCAGCAATTTCACTTGTACGCATAAGGAGGCCTACTCACGTGCCCCTGTTGAGATGCAAACTATTTTGCATGGGCTAACTCATGCAGGACATAGCAGTACAGTTAGTTTACTCCCACATATTCTGGCAAGCAGATGAAGTTTGCACATGCTGTGCCTTTACATTTGTCGAGAGACATTTATGCAGTCAGGTGCTACTTGGTATGAGCACACACAGACGATTCCCTGCAAGTGTTTTGCTATGCAATTGTGGGATTTGCAGAGCGTGTTAACTAGTGTTTTTTTTTTTTTACAGTTGCCATTGATTTCTATTGAAAACCACATGCGCTGTGCAGTAAAGTAGTGCAGGTTGCTCAATCACATATGCCTCCAGAAAATGGAGCAGCACCATAGATTATCATTAACATGCAATTCCACATACGTTTTTTTTGTCTGTGGCAAAACGCTGCAGATTTGCTCAAGTGTGACCTATGCCTCAGTTTTGAAACCCAGTATAACTAAGTGAGGCTTGTCCTATGAATGAACTGAAGTCCATATACTGGAGACTCCCTATTAGAATGAGGCTGGCATGGTGGTCCCTGAGTATACTTAAAGAGCAAGTAAGACAGAAAATTACTGTACTGTGGTCACCAGGCGTCTTGGAGCCCAAAACTGAAGAAAGCTACCCAGGAAAATTAAGGCTCCATTCACACTATGCACAGTGATGAAAAGTGGCACCATATGTTAGGAGTGCGATGCATACATTGCAGCATATTGTACCATTGAAAGTGTGCTTCACTGCCGCTGTAAATGCACACGTTGACCTGTAAATGCACTACATGCTGTGCTTTATAACAATAGAACCTGCCGCACCTCTGATGCACAGATGTGAACGTACCATAGACCTATAATTGCATCACGTTGGGATGTTATAACATTGTCTGCTGTGACGGAACGCAACAGATGCAGTGTGAAAAGACCTACTTTCATGCTACAGTGTAAATAGTATGTTGGGAAGCAATTATTCTTCAATCACATCATCTGTTAATGGTGCATTACAACCACACAGTGAGACATACAGTACCATAAAAGTATTCCTCACTGCCAATGAAAATGCACACTTTGCCCTGTAAAACAACACTGTATGCTTTGCATTATCCTAACAACCTGCTGCATCGCTAATGGGAATGTACCATAGCCATATAATTACTTCACGTTGGGATGTGATAATATTGCCCATTGCAAGGGAATGCAATGGACGTAGTGTGAAAGGAGCTTTTGGGCTCCTTTCACACTATGAACAGCATGTTGCAACTGTTTAGAAAATTGCATTGCCCTTAACTGTGTGAAGGGACCATACAGTGAGGCATACAGTACCACGATGTGACCATGCAGTGAGGCATGCAGTACTATGAAAGTAGCTTTACTGTAAATGTAAAGGCACGTTACTGTGAAAACGCAAGGGCATCCACTGCATTATCAAGAAGGAACCTGTTGCATTGCACCACACCACAATCGATAGCCTCATAGGGCTATCAGTGCATTTGCATTGTGATGATGCTTTGATTTTATCCATTGTGACTCAGCGGACAAGGTGTCAAAGGACCCTAACACTGCATCCAGCTCCTTGAGAAAATAGTGGTAAGCTGTTCTCCCAGAAGATGTCTATATCTCCCATAAACCCTGTGTCTGTTTGGGTCTTTTTAGCTGTGGATAAAGTGGGGAAAGGTTAAAGTGTAGAGAGTTAAAGAGAACCAGAGATGAAGCACCCTCTTGTATTTTACCTTATAAATCAGTGGGAACATGACAGTAAACACATAATCTGCCCTTTGTTTCATTGTTCTCTGTGTAATCTGACTGTTATCACCTCTGATAAGAATCCCCGACTGAGAAGTCAGGCTGCTCCGTCTAGCTTTGCTACAGAAAGATTATAGCTAAGTCTGTCTTCTGTGGTGTTATTTCAAGCCCAAGCCTGCCCCCTTGTGGCTATGCTATAATGACTCAGCAATAATCATTCCCAGCAAAGCCAGATTTAATTGCTCAGTCTGGGATTCTTGTGACTGCTGATAACAGACACTTTTAGCAGTGAGGATGAAACAGAGAGCATGGTAAGTGTTTTCTCTAATGTTCTTACTGATATACATGGTAAAATACACAAGGGTGCTTAGTCTCTGGTTCCCTTTAAAGAGATGAGCAAAGTAAAAGGATTTATACTTACCTGAGTTTCCCCCCATAGTCTGTAAGCTCCCTCGGTTGTGATGCATGGTCCCAGCTGCATGCACCACTCATTAAGAGGAACCTAAAGCAAAAAAAAAGAGTTTAACTTACCTGGGGCTTTTACTGCCCCCCTGCAGCCGCCCTGTGCCCGCACTGCACCAGGACAAACCCATCTTCCGGTCCCCTGCAGTGGCTCAGTTTTGTTTTTGGCAACGCTAGCTGCATCTGCGTGGCCCTGGCCGTGCACCTCCTTGATCATAGTATAATTTACAGAGGCGCCAATAGGGTAAAAGTAGTAGCAATTAAAATTCAAATAAAATATGTGGGTGGTGAGGGTGGACTCACACCACATAAAACACAAGTACTAATTTGCATATGATACCAAAAATGTTAATTTATTAGATACTGCCAATAAAAACAATTTGCAACGCGTTTCACGGGTCCCAAGCCCGCTTCATCAGGCAAGAAAATTATATATGCAAGCAGGAACAACAATATCCTTGTGTGGACGAGTGTGGCGCCACACTCGTCCACACAAGGATATTGTTGTTCCTGCTTGCATATATAATTTTCTTGCCTGATGAAGCGGGCTTGGGACCCGTGAAACGCGTTGCAAATTGTTTTTATTGGCAGTATCTAATAAATTAACATTTTTGGTATCATATGCAAATTAGTACTTGTGTTTTATGTGGTGTGAGTCCACCCTCACCACCCACATATTTTATTTGAATTTTAATTGCTACTACTTTTACCCTATTGGCGCCTCTGTAAATTATACTACAATTTGATCCACCTGGTGGATGGGTGTTGACACCCTCATTTTTTCCTTCTACGGAGAGCGACTTTTTAGCCTGAGCGAGGACAGGTCTAATCTCCTCGTCTGCGATTGAAGTGGTTGCCCTATACCGGCAACCCAGACTTGTGAGTATAATTCCAATCGTCCTTTCACTTATATGCCATTTATACAACAGTAATACACTATCGGGTCTCTCGATTGTCTTTTTTCCTGTTGTTACATACCTCCTTGATCATGTTCCTGTCGCTGGGAGCATCCTGCGCATTCACAGTGGCCATCGACTGGCTCAGTTGCGAAAACGAACGTGAGGCTCTGTGGGGGACCGGAGGATTGGTTTGTCCTGGCGCAGGCTCAGGACGGCTGCAGGGGACGGTAGAAGCCCCAAGTAAGTTGAACTCTTTATTTATTTATTTTTGTTTTGCTTTAGGTTCACTTTAAGACACACTATGCTTGTACAGAACTCTCCTGTTATAGGAGTGCAATTGGTTGGAGCGCACAACTGGGACCACGCATGCGCAGTGGCCTGCAACCCAGCTGGATCATGGACTTTACAGGAGCACAGCGGATTGGCCCAGGAGGATGGCGAGGAAGTTAACAGAGTACAGAGTACTGGAGGAAGCCCCAGGTAAGTATAAATCCTTTTCCTTTTTTTAAATTCAGGTTAACTTTAAAATCTCTTGACTTTTTTTTTCTGTCTAGATTCCAGCTGAGGTGCTTTCTCCTAAGACCACCATTACATAGAAAAGTTAAACCAGGCCTCACTTGCCGGTATCAAAAATTGCTTTATTGTGAACAATATTCAAGAATGTGCATCAAACCACTATATTAAAATCATTAAAAACACCATAGGAGCTTCATAGATGTCTCAGCACGCCCCCACTCTCAAAAACCCACTTCATGCACCCATACACGCCATTCACTCGATAAGGGAACAGGTAAATACTCTGTGGCAACTTAGCAGAGCTCTGCGTTTAAACTGCAGTTTTTAGTTCTTTGTTATTTGTCACATATAATGCCCATCCAAGCTTGATTTATGGTAAGCACAGTCTTTGAGTTTATAGCTACTTTAGACTGATGGTGTCAGCATCCCCAGTCCACTTATGGCCCATACTCACGGGCTACATAAGTGGCCTGTCGCCAGCACACGTGAGCGTGTGCGCGACAGGCCGGCGACAGCTCGTCGCCAGCTCCCTCCGCGTACACACGCGGAAGAGGGATCAGCTGTGCAACGGAAGCTGTCGCCGAGGTTCCTCCCCCTCGCCGGAAGCGCCATCTATTTTCAATTATGTTGCTGTCGCTAGTCCGCATACTCACGCGGACTAGCGACAGTTGCGGCGGAGTTACGGCGGCAACTGTCACCAGGTGATTGGCCGCGTCAATCGCCCGGCGACATCAGCGACGAGCGACGGTTCGGGGTGCGCGCCCATGCAACGCGTCATACTAACGGGCGACCTGTCGCCGCAACACGAGCGCGCCGCGTGTTGTGGCGACAATTGTAGCCCGTGAGTATGGGCCATTAGAGTAATGCTGCACATGCAAAGCAACAGTCCAAAATTCAAACAGCAAGCCAGTTCAGTCTTAAATTGCATAGATCATCACGCTTGGTTGGTGAGCCTTGTGTGTCAGCAGCAGCAGTTAATAGCTGCAGCATAACATAGCTTTCATTGTGTCCTGCATAAACAGAGCGTCAGGTCCGCTATAGCCACCAACCTTAATTAGGGGGTCATTGTTTCCACCACATTCCCTGTAACTCCCCCAACGGTGTGCGGTACCTCTGTTTTGAAAGTTGCTCACACGAGCTGCATGATCCTATCAGTGGCAGCTGTTGCTTGTAGGTCTACCCGCAAGCGCCTGTGCGTCAGCGCTCCAGCGGGGACCAAACTTGGAGCAGCGTGGAGTTAGAGCGATGGGCGAGGCCGGCCTCATGAAGCTCCTCCCACCGACATGTTTCGCCCAATGGGCTTCTTCAGGGTGGTGCTTAAGATAGAAGGGGATGGTCTCCGCTTTTAAGTCCCAGCTATGGTCACCTGACAACTCTACGGGCGCCATCTTTTTTACTGGAAAGTTTGCCCAAACTTTAAAAAACGCAGTTATATTCATAGATATCTCGGGTTTTTCAAAGACCATAACATTGTGAAATTATTTCAGGACCATAATGTTGCCATAGAAAGATCTCTTTCAACTCTTAAAGGGGCCAGAGTGACAGACTTAGATTTACATGTCAGCAGTGAGGGTCGTTTTATATATACATACCCCAGATTTTCACCTAGGGTCATATACCAAACTCATGAGTAGTGCACAAAGGTCACAGAGTGAACCTCATATTTTTAATGTATATTTATAACGAACATAGGGCTATTTATACAAAAACTGAACTCAAATTTGAGTTTTAATATTCATCTACAGGTGTCACTTATAGCGCCATGTGCACTACCCATATGGATCCAAATACACTGAAAAGTCAATCTCAGAGTTGAACCCATGTGGTGACAATGTTCCTAACTTATAGATCCACATGGTCTCCAAGCGCAAAAGTTATTTTTTTATGTTGACCTTTCTAGCTCCTTTTATTACTGAAGATAAAATTTTAACCAAACTGCCTCTAAATTTTCCTCCATGGAATTGTTGATAATGTTCTCTCAAAGGACCTTTACATTCCTCATTTTTATTACCCGCGTTAGATATGTGTTCAAGGATTCTGGTTTTAAACATCCTGGTTGTCATACCAATATAGTGTAGACCACAGGGGCAGGTCACCATGTACACTACCCCCGTGGTCTCACAATTCACAAACGCCCCAATTCTATATTCTTTCTCCCATTTGGTGTCCCAAAAGGTTTTGGTTTTATGCACAAAGGGACACACCTTGCACCTCCCACACCTGTGCATGCCCTTTTTTGTATTTTTTTTGTATTTTTAAATTCAGAGGACACAAGTTGGTCTTTTAAGTTTCTTGCTCTTCTTTCCATCATTATAGGAGTAGGTCCTACAATTTCTGCAATATCAGGGGATGCCATAGGGATAGGCCAAGCCTTTGATAAAGAAGCTCGGACTGCCTCCCAATGCGACCCATACTGAGTAACAATCCTCTCCCTACCCGGGGTGTTTAATCCCTCCCTCTTACCAGATACGAGAAGGGTTTCCCGATCTCTATCTCTAGCTTTTTTCAAACTTCTTCTGAGCACCCTATGGGGGTATCCTCTTTCTCTTAAACGCACGTATAGTTCACGGGATTCTCTATTGAATTCCTCCTCGCACGAACAGTTCTTCCTTAAACGGAGGAATTGTCCGTAGGGAATATTTCTCACCAGGTGGCGGGGGTGGTGGCTGGTGGCGTGGAGGATCGTATTTCCTGCAGTTGGCTTTCTGTATGTTGAGCTAATGAGAACCCCATTTCCGACCGCAATTTTCAGGTCCAGAAAGGGGATCTCATGCTCATCACATACATAGGTTAGCCTAATGTTTCTGTCATTGACATTAAGTGTTTTAACAAAATCATCCAACTCCTCTCTATCACCTCTCCACACCACCAACACATCATCAATAAATCTTATCCATAGCGCGACGTGTCGCCGGAACGCCTCAAGCACATATACGTCTCACCTCGTGTTTTCTCCTAAGTTCCTGTCCCAGCATTGGGAACACTAAAGGTTCTTTGACACTATACATGCTGCGTTGTGATAGGATCGCAATGCAACAGTGACGAAAACTTGCATTGCATGTTAGAAGTGTGATGCGATACATTTAGTGAAACATACAGTACACTGAAAGTATGCTTCACTGCCACTGTAAATCTGGACGTTGTTCGGTAAATGCACTGTGCAATACTGTGCAATACTGTGACTGAACCCACCGCACCGCTGATGCAGGAAAAAAATGGCCCTGGAGCCCTTTCTGAAAAATGGTGCTGCCATAGGCGCTTATAATATGTGTTTTGGGGTGTATTTTTACACATACCCATGCTGGGTGGGAGAAATATCTCTGTAAATGACAATTGTTTGAATTTTTTTTACACACAATTGTCCATTTACAGAGATATTTCTCCCACTCAGCATGGGTATGTGTAAAAATACACCCCAAAACACATTATACTACTTCTCCTGAGTACGGCGATACCACATGTGTGGCACTTTTTTGCACCCTAACTGCGCTAAGGGGCCCAAAGTCCAATGAGTACCTTTAGGATTTCACAGGCTGATTTTTGTTTCAAGACTACTCATCACGGTTTAGGGCCCCTAAAATGCCAGGGCAGTATAGGAACCCCACTAATGACCCCATTTTAGAAAGAAGACACCCCAAGGTATTCTGTTAGGAGTATGGCGAGTTCATAGAAGATTTTATTTTTTGTCGCAAGTTAGCGGAAATTGATTTTAATTGTTTTTTTCACAAAGTGTCATTTTCCGCTAATTTGTGACAAAAAAATAAAATCTTCTATGAACTCACCATACTCCTAACGGAATACCTTTGGGTGTCTTCTTTCTAGAATGGGGTCATTTGTGGGGTTCCTATACTGCCCTGGCATTTTAGGGTCCCTAAACCGTGAGGAGTAGTCTTGAAACCAAATGTCGCAAAATGACCTGTGAAATCCTAAAGGTACTCATTGGACTTTGGGCCCCTTAGTGCACTTGGGGTGTAAAAAAGTGCCACACGTGGTACCGCCGTACTCAAGAGAAGTAGTATAATGTGTTTTGGCGTGTATTTTTACACATACCCATGCTGGGTGGGAGAAATATCTCTATAAATGACAATTGTTTGATTTTTTTTACACACAATTGTCCATTTACAGAGATATTTCTCCCACTCAGCATGGGTATGTGTAAAAATACACCCCAAAACACATTATACTACTTCTCCCGAGTACGGCGATACCACATGTGTGGCACTTTTTTGCACCCTAACTGCGCTAAGGGGCCCAAAGTCCAATGAGTACCTTTAGGATTTCACAGGTCATTTTTGTTTCAAGACTACTCCTCACGGTTTAGGGCCCCTAAAATGCCAGGGCAGTATAGGAACCCCACTAATGACCCCATTTTAGAAAGAAGACACCCCAAGGTATTCTGTTAGGAGTATGGTGAGTTCATAGAAGATTTTATTTTTTTGTCACAAGTTAGCGGAAATTGATTTTAATTGTTTTTTTTCACAAAGTGTCATTTGTCCGTGTTATCAAAATGTTGAAAATGTTTCCCTAGTATAATGTATGGTGCCAATATTTTATTTGGAATTAAAGGGAACCCGAGGTGATAGGGATATGGTGGCTGACTTATCTATTTCCTTACTTCCTATACTAGTGGCCTGGCAGTCCTCCTGATCCTTTGTCTATAATACTTTTAGCCAAAGACCATGAACAAGCGTGCGGCAGATCAGGTACTCTAACTCAGTTGACTCAGGTTTTACTGGATTAGCCATATGCTGGTTCCAAGGTTTTGAATCAGATGCTACTTATGCCAGAAGATCAACAGGGCTGCCAGGCAACTGGCATTGTTTACAGGGAAATAAGTATGGCAGCCTTCATATCTCTCCCACCTCGGGTTCCCTTTAACCTCCTTGCCGGTTATCTCGAGCTCAGCTCGGGGTAACCTATGCAGGAGGATTTCTCAGGCCCCGCTGGGCCGATTTGCATAATTTTTTTTCCTACACGCAGCTAGCACTTTGCTAGCTGCATGTGGTACGCGATCGCCGCCGCTAACCGCCGATTCGCCGCTACCCACCGCGCCGAGCCGCCCCCCCCCCGCCAAGACCCCTGCGCAGCCTGGCCAATCAGTGCCAGGCAGCGCTGAGGGGTGGATCGGGATTCCCTCTGACGTCCTGACGTCCATGACGTTGGTGATGTCTTACCGCCCCGTCGCCATGGTGACCGGGGAAGCCCTGCAGGAAATCCCGTTCTGAACGGGATTTCCTGCTTACTCTGATCGCCGGAGGTGATCGAAGTGGGTGGGGGGATGCCGCCGCTCAGCGGCTATCATGTAGCGAGCCCTGGGCATGGAAATCTTTCTCTACCCAAACAGTTTACGTGAAACAGGATGAACCGGCAGTAGGGATGCATACCTATGAGATAGCCGCCAGGAGATTTGGGCGCAGGATAAAGCCGATATACGGCTTACCCTGCTGCTGCACAAGTCCCAGCGGCGTTAATTACTATTCCCCCTTTAGGCCGCCATGGATAGTGGGGGAATGATGTAATTCGGCTTCCAGCTATTGCTGGTGGCCGTATTACAGTGTTTTAAAGGTAATTTGAGTTCCGTCTTTTGACGGCACCCAAATTACTCACTGAGTGCAGTTATAGCCTTAATTCCTATTACGGCATATGGTGGTGCCGGCTGCACCCAGGTCTCCTGTGCTGTTTTAACAGAGCTTGCTAGGGATTGCTAATAAGATTATAACAATTTTGAGATGATGCATATACAATGCTAATAGTATTCAACTTGGAAATTGACCATATTTTTTGCAGCTCAGAATTTGACCTAACAAAGGCAGATTGGTCCATATCCAAGCTGCATACATTTGCATATAATTTACATAATCTCAGAATAGCATCTCCACATTCATTTTGCATCACATGGAGCCTCATTATGAGGTTTCTTAATCAGGTTTCTTAATACTGTAGTAGCTCTTGCCACCCCATTACCCATAAGGCCATTTTAAAGAGGAACGCCAGTACAAATAACGTAATGAACAAAAGTGCTTAATTTTTACAATAATTATCTATACATGATTTAGTCAATGTTTACCCTTGTGAAATCTTTCCTCTCCCTGATTTACATTCTGACATTTATCATATGGTGACATTTTTACTGCTGGCAGGTGATGTCAGTGGAAGAAGCTGTTGCTTGCTTTTTTGGCATTTGGAGCAGTTTTACTGATTGGGATGAAGTTCAATCCTTGGTCACGGTTTCTCTTTAATAATGCCACAAGTGCATTACCATGCTATTTATGTTTAAATTGGCTGCAGAGATTTCAGATCTGGGATACAGAACTATATGGATACAGAACTGAGAATTCTGATGTAATAAGTGTGCCTGAAAGAGATAAGAATCCTGCATGTGATTCAGCACACCAACATCCATATAAAAATGAAATATCAGTGGATAGCATTTGTTTTTACAAACTATTCTTTATCCTAAAAGCATATTTTCTTTAAAGTAATATAATCATATTGTACCTAATCACATTATTTGACTCTCACACAAGTACACCAGTCCTTTCTCAAGAAAATCCCTGGTTGTGTCTGTAGTAGTGTTGTCTGGGCTAACGGATCTGGGCTCCAGATGTACGTTTTGGAGGAACTGTGCCGCACAGGAACTGGACACAGAACAGAGAGGGGAAGATCTGAATGTTTGGAGAATGGCAGCAAATCTGTTCTCCGGAGCACTTTACATCAGAGTGCTAGGATCTGGGAATGTCATTGGGAAGAAGGGGATGTCTTTTAAACAGTCAGAAGCTAATGCTGACAGCTAGCAGATCACCTTTTTGGCAAAGCTGTTAAAAGAGACGTTTGATTTATATCTGGATTTGACAGCAGCCAGTAAGAAATACAAATGCTTTTACCGCTTCTATCTGTACACGTTCTGAATACTTGTTTGTAAATGGTCACAGCTCAGCTTAAAAATAGGTTTACAAGCAGTTGTGATGTAAACCGCATATCTTCTATGCGGCTAGTCTTTAACTCTATAATTGTGCGTGTCATGTGGTAATTAGAGTCTCCTTTGGCCACCATTTATAAATACACCATTATATTAAAGAGTTGTAGCAGCCCTCAACCTAACAACAGGGTTAAAAGGCCCCAGCAGACTACAAGAGTTGAGTCCATTCAAGAGATTTCTTTTTTTCATTTCAGATACAGTAGGGAAAATAGAATGCGTCAGCATTAGAGATGGTCCGAACGGTTAGAACGCAAACTTATTCGCGTGAACAACATGAGTTTGCGGTCGCTCCAAAATACGAACTTTATGCGAGTTTGACCCGCCCCCTATACTACATCATCGGGCTAAACTTTGACCCTCTACATCACAGTAAGCAGACACATGGCAGCCAATCAGGCTGCACTTCCTCCTGGAGCCCCCCCCCCCCCCCCCCCGTTATATAAGTCAGCAGCGTCGGCCATCTTCTCACTCTGTGTGCTGCTGTTTTAGTGAGAGAAGGGAGACAGGTTGCTGCAGAGATAGGGAAAGCTTAGTTAGGCTCTTGTTAGCTTGCTCCTTGCTGATATTTATTGCTGAAAAGCACCCCAGAACAGCTCTTTTGAGAGCTAATGTTCTTGTGATGTGTTTTTTTTGTGTGGCCCACTGACACTGCATGTACAGTCCTGTCTGTCGCAGCTGGCCCTTGCTAATTGCTATACTGTGCCAGGCCCAGCACATTCAGTGCCTCCCTTTTCACTGCACCTGTGTGACTGCTGCACATTGTATTATAATACCAGTCACTGCATACCTTTCACTGCATCTGTGTGACAGCACGCTGTTTTATATACCAGTCACTGCATACCTTTTCACTGCACCTGTGTGACTACTGCACATTGAATTATAATACCAGTCGCTGCATACATTTCACTGCATCTGTGTGACCGCACGCTGTTTTATATACCAGTAACTGTATACCTTTCACTGCACCTGTGTGACTGCTGCACATTGTATTATAATACCACTCACTGCATACCTTTCACTGCATCTGTGTGACCACACACTTTTTTTATACCAGCAGTCAGAGCATCCATTTTCACTGCACCTGTTTGACTGCACATTGTTCTACCAGCAGTCACTGCATACGTTTTCACTGCACCTGTGTGACTGCACATTGTTCTACCAGCATTAACTTCATACCTTTCACTGCATCTGTGTGACCGCACGCTGTTTTATATACCAGCAGTCAGTGCATCCATTTTCACTGCACCCGTTTGACTGCACATTGTTCTACCAGCAGTCACTGATTATGTTTTCACTGCACCTGTGTGACTGCACATTGTTCTACCAGCAGTCACTGCATACCTTTCACTGCACCTGTGTGACTGCACATTGTTATACCAGCAGTCACTGCATACGTTTTCACTGCACCTGTGTGACTGCACATTGTTCTACCAGCAGTCACTGCAGGGGGACAGTTCAGAGGCGGAGTCAGAGAGGAGTAGGAGGAGACGAGTTGCTGAAAGAAGCAGGGGGAGCTCATCATCAGAAACAGCTTGTGGCAGTGTCCGGTGGCAGGTATCACCACCTATGGACAGCCAGCCAACATGCCCTTCAAGGTCAGCCGCTGCCGCCACCACCACAGTGCCATCTTCCCGGGGCTCAGCGGTGTGGAAATTTTTGTGTGTGTCTGCCTCAGATCATGACAGCAATGCCATCTGTACTCTCTGCCACCAAAAATTGAGTCATGGAAAGACCAAGACCCGCGCAGGGACAACTGTCTTATGAAGGCACATGATAAAAAAGCACAAACGGTAATGGGATAATCACCTGAGGAAAAGCAGCACACAACATTAAAGCCACCCTCCACCTCCTCTTCCTCCTTCAGGTGCAGCATCTTCAGCTGCTTTATCCCTTGCACCTTCACAGCCACCCCCCTCCACTCCGCCTCTCACCTTGAGCGGTTCCTGCTCCTCTGCCCACAGCAGCCAGGTGCCCATGAAGGAAATCTTTGAGCAGAAGAAGCCAATGTCTGCCAGTTACCCCCTTGCCTGGCTTCTGACAGCTGGCTTGGCGGAACTGTTAGCTCGCCAGCTGTTACCATACCAGCTGGAGGACTCTGAGGCCTTCCCGAAAACTTGTGGCACTTGGGACACCGCAGTGGAAGATACCAGGCCACAGTTATTTCTCAAAAAAGGCAATACCCAAACTGTACCATGATGTTGAAAGGCAAGTGGTGTCATCGGGTCAAGGGTCCATATGACCACAGATGCTTGGTCTGCAAAGCACGGTCAGGGCAGGTACATTACTTATACAGCACATTGGGTCAACCTGGTGACTACTGGCAAGCAGGGAGTACGTGGCTGTGCAGCGGACCTAGTTGTGACACCTCCACGGCTTGCAGGCAGGCCTGCTGCCACCCCCTCTCCTTCTCCTCCTACTCCTCCTGCTAAATCCTCTTTGCTGCCGTCCTCCTCCTCCTCAGCTGAGTGGCAGTGCTACTCTACTGGTGCTGCGATCTCCTTTCCAACTACACACCCCCAGCTCCCCAGGGCCTATGCTGGATGCCAGGTATCACGGTGTCACGCCATCTTGGACATGTCTTGCCTCAAAGCCGAGAGTCACACTGGAGCAGCTCTCCTGGCTGCTCTGAACAAATAGGTGGATCAGTGGCTGACCCCGCACCAACTGGAGATTGGCAATGTGGTGTGTGACAATGGCAGCAATCTCATTTCGGTTTTGAGTTTGGGAAAGTTTACACATGTACCCTGCATGGCACATGTGCTGAATGTAATAATCCAAAGATTTGTGTGTAAGTACCCAGGCTTACAGGGCGTCCTAAAGCAGTCCAGGAAGATGAGTGGGCATTTCAGACGTTCCTACACAGCTATGGAGGAAAACATTTTTAGACATTTATTTAGGAAAGGGTTCTTTAAGTAAGAGTGATTAAGATGTGGAATGCATTGCCACAGGAAGTAGTTATGGCAAATTCTATACCTGCATTTAAAGTGGGGCTTAGATGCTTTCCTTGCGTTGAAAGACATCCATGGCTACAATTACTAGCTAATGCCCAGTGATGTTGATCCAGGGATTTTATCTGATCTTATCTGGAAGGATTTTTTTCACTTTTGGGGTTAATTGGACCATGCATTGTAAGGGTTTTTCGCCCTCCTCTGGATCAACAGGGATATGTGAGGGAGCAGGCTGGTGTTGTACTTTGTTCTCTGGTTGACGGACGTATGTCTTTTTTCAACCCAAATAACTATGTAACTATGGCACGCTTGGCCGATAATCAGCAGAGAGAGAAACAACTTGCCGGTGAGGCGCTTGGTTTGCGATAGACCGACTCGCTGGAATTCAGCGCTCCTCATGTTTGACCACCTGCTACAACAGGAGAAAGCCGTCAATGCTTTCTGTACACCTACGTTCAAATGTCAGGCTCTGGGCAGCTGGGGATTTTCTTGCTGAGGTACTGGACACTCATGCGTAATGCCTGCAGGCTCATGCGTCTGTTTGAGGAGGTGACAAACCTGATGAGTCGCAATGAAGGCGCCATCAGCGACTTGATCCCGTATGCTTTCTTACTGGAGCGTGCCTTGTGTAGAGTGGTGGATCAAGCTGTAGAGGAGTGTGAACAGGAAGAGGAGGAAGAGTTGTGGGAACCATCACAACCAGAACAAGATTTTGTCATCAACACCTGCGGCAGCACAGAGGACTAGGGAGGAGGGGGAGAAAGAAGAGTCATCTGGGGAAGAGGAGTCAGATGAGGAAGGTGTTTTTTTGGGGGGAGGAGGCGGAAGAACAACCACAGTAGGCGTCACAAGGGGCTTGTGCTGCTCACCTTTCCTGTGGTATTGTTCGTGGGTGGGGGGAGGAGGAGAACTTACCTGACATCACTGAGGAAGAGCAAGAGGAGATGGATAGTAGGTCGGCATCCAATTTTGTGCAGATGGGGTCTTTCATGCTGTCCAGCCTGTTGAGGGAGCCCCGTATAAAAAAACTCAAGGGGAATGACCTGTACTGGGTGGCAACGCTACTAGACCCTCGGTATAAGCACAAAGTGGCTGAGATGTTACCAAATCACCAGAAGGCAGAAAGGATGCAGCACTTGCACAACAAGCTGGCAACTATGCTTTACAGTGCATTTAAGGGGGATGTCACAGCACAACGGAATAAAAGTGCCACTGCCAGTAACCTTCCTCCTCCTCCCATGTCCACACAGGCAAGCACAGGACACTCTAGCGATCTCATGGGAATGTCAGACATGTGGACATTCTATAGTCCAACCTAAAGCCTTAGCCCTTCCGGATCCACCCTCCACCAACGCCTCAACCGGCAGGTAGCTGACTACCTGGCCTTAAGGGCCCTTTTCCACTAGCAATCGCTAGCGTTCACGCTGAACGCTAGCGATTGCTGAATCGCAATTACCGGCGATTCCCCGATGTTCGCGGCCGCGATTTTGCTATGCTATGCACTGCATAGCAAAATCGCGGCAATTATCGCTCCGCCGCGCGTTCGCGTTCCTGGCAAAAACGAATCGCAGTAGTGGAAATGACCTACCGCGATTCCTATGTTAAAAAGGAAACCGTAGCGATTGTAAAATCGCTAGTGGTTTGCGTTTCTGCGATTCAGCAAAAGGGCCCTAAGTGCGGATGTAGACACTCTGAGCAGCGATGAACCCCTGGACTACTGAATGCGCAGGCTTGACCTGTGGCCAGAGCTGTCACAATTTGCCATCCAACTTCTGGCTTGCCCTGCCTCAAGCGTCCTGTCAAAAAGGACCTCCAGTGCAGCTGGAGGCATTGTCAGTGAGAAGAGAAGTCGCATAGGTCGAAAAAGTGTTTAGTACCTCACCTATATCAAAATGAATAAAGCATGGATCCTGGAGGGCTACTGCCTGCCCGAAGACTAAGTCAGTCCCCACACAGCATCTCTGCCTGCCTGCCTGCCGGCCGCTGCTGCCTGCCCCAAGACTAAGTTAGTCCCCCCACACAGCATCTCTGCCTGCAGGCCGCTTGACTGCCTTCTCCGCCACCACCAACAGGGTCCAGAACTCCAGGTGGATTCCTGAATTTTTAAAGCTGCTTCTAGCAGCGGCCGCTAACAAAAACAATAATAATTTTTCTGGTGCGTGTACATGCCTGCCTAATTTTTCTGGCTGCACTGTGGCTGCAACAACAAAACAAAAGGCATGTACAAGTGTCAATTCCCCTTCATGATCGTTACCTTGTCGCGGTGAAGGGGCTTGCATATAACAATAAAGCAATGACCTATATGAGTGTGTTGGGGGGCACACCCAAGATAAAAAGGTCTTTGCTACATTGTGGACAGACCAAACTAGATCAGCTGGACACTCAGTCACTGTTGTTCTGTCATTGAGCTACCTTAGCCCGACCATATGGGCTTGAAAACCGCCATCGCCTGCTCTCTCGCCATGGTGTGCACCAGTCCAGCACGGCCATCACTACACAAACAGCTGTTTGCGGTGCATTCCACAGTGAATTTGGTCTGCCAGTGTGAAGCAGTACACTAAGTACACTACCTGATTGGTGTATACACACGCAAGATGTTTTAAAGCACTTTATGCATCCAATTTAGCAATGCAATGTGATTTCTGCCCTTAAAACCCTGCTGTGCGTCAAATCTGTAAATTTCCCCGGGAGTTTTGGCGTGTATCCCACTCCACCATGCCCCCCTCCAGGTGTTAGACCCCTTGAAACATCTTTTCCATCACTTTTGTGGCCAGAATTAGTGTTTGTAGATTTTGAAAATTCGCCTGCACATTGAAGTCTATTGCAGTGCGCGCGAATGCAAACTTTTGCGGAAGTTCGTGTTCGATGTTTGCGAACCTAAAATCTCAGGCTTGAGCCATGTCTAGTCAGGATTTAACTGTGTGCATTTAATTAAGATTTCACTTTGCTTCCTGTTTCTTGGGGTATTTTCACACTGCATACATTGCTTTCACAACAGACAATACAATCGCATCCCAATTCGATGCAGTTACAGTGGGATGCAAAAGTTTGGGCAGCCTTGTTAATCGTCATGATTTTCCTGTATAAATCATTGGTTTTCATGATAAAAAATGTCAGTTAAATATATCATATAGGAGACACACACAGTGATATTTGAGAAGTGAAATTAAGTTTATTGGATTTACATAAAGTGTGCGATAATTGTTTAACCTCCCTGGCGGTAAGCCCGAGCTGAGCTCGGGCTATGCCGCGCAGGAGGATTTCTCAGGGTCTGTTGGGGCGATTCGCCCCATTCAAAGTGCTGTGCGCGCAGCCAGCACTTTGCTAGCCGCGCGCACAGCTCGATCGCCGCCGCTCTGCGGCGATCGCCCGCACGCAGCGGCGGAAGAGGGCCCCCTGCCAGAGCCCTGCGCTGCCCGGACCAATGAGTTTCTCAGCGCTATGGGCTGGATCGAGTGCGCCTGACGTCAGGACGTCGGCTGACGTCCATGACGTCATGCCGATCGTCGCCATGGCTACAGGAGAAGCCAAACAGGGGAACGCGTTATATACGCGCTCCCCTGTTTGGTATTGATGCCGGCGACGATCGCACTAGAGGGCCACATGCGCCCTCTAGTGGTGTTTCATGTAGCTACCACTCTGGTAGCTTTACATGAAACAAAAAAAAAATTAAAAAAAAGGATTTTTGTCCATTTGTCAAAATAAATTAACTGCAGGGAGGTTAAACAAAATTAGTCAGGATCATAAATGTGGGCACTGTTGTCATTTTATTGATCCCAAAACCTTTACAACTAATTATTGGAACTCAAATTGGCTTGGTAAGCTCAGTGACCCCTGACCAACATACACAGGTGAATCCAATTATGATAAAGAGTATTTAACCAGTTCACCCCCAAGGGTTTTTATCCTAATGGACCAGAGCAATTTTCAGCTGTCAGTGCTCCTCCCTTTTATTCCCTAATAACTTTATTACTACTTATCACAAGAAAATGATCTATACCTTGTTTTTTTTCGCTACCAATTAGGCTTTCTGTGGATAGTACATTTTGCTAAGAATTTTTTTATTCTAAATGCGTTTTTAATGAGAAAAAAAAGAAAAAAAATTATTATTTCTCCGTTTTCAGCCATTATAGCTTTAAAATTAAACATTGGATAAAACACACGTTTTATTTGCCCAGTTGTCCCGATTATTAAACCATTTAAATTATGTCCCTATCACAAGGTATGGCGACAGTATATTATTTTGAAATATAAGTGTTATTTTTCTGTTCTTTTTTTTTTTTGTTCTGCCCATAATTACAAGCCCCTATGTAATAAATTAAAATTAATTTTCCCCCATAAAATAGGAAGTGTTCATTTTTTTTTTACACTTTATGTAATTGTTACATTTCCTGTTTTTGTGAATGGACGTAGCCGCTGTTCGCGGTCACGTCCATTCACTCCAGGCACTGCGATTGGGTAGAGGACCGTTCGGTCTTCTTCCCCAATCACCCAGCACGGGATCCCGACGGAAACAGCAGCGGTAGCGGTAGCAGTGGCGGGAACGCGCAACTTATTAAAACGTCATGTTGCTGTTAATAGCGGTAAGCATGACGTTTTAATACGTTAGGATGGCAATAAATGGTTAAGGGGGTCAATTGTAAGCTTCCCTCCTCTTTTAATTTTCTCTGAAGAGTAGCAACATGGGGGTCTCAAAACAACTCTCAAATGATCTGAAGACAAAGATTGTTCACCATCATGGTTTAGGGAAAGGATACAGAAAGCTGTCTCAGAGATTTCAGCTGTCTGTTTCCACAGAACATATTGAGGAAATGGAAGACCACAGGCTCAATTCAAGTTAAGACTCAAAGTGGCAGACCAAGAAAAATCTCGGATAGTCAGAAGAGATGAATGGTGAGAATAGTCAGAGTCAACCCACAGACCAGTACCAAAGACCTACAGCATCATCTTGCTGCAGATGGAGTCACTGTGCATCGTTCAACCATTCGGTGCACTTTACACAAGGAGATGCTCTATGACAAGGCTTTTCAACCTGTGGTACGCGAACCACCGGTGGTACTTTGTTGTTGGCCAGGTGGTATACACCAGGTTTGCCTGCCACTTTATTGCGCGCATGCCACTTGTGCTGGTCCTGTCTCCACAAAGTTTGGCTCCTTCTTCCTCGCTCTTTGCTGTGCTGCTCTGCTGCATACTTCAGATCAGTGGGGAAGAGAGCCAGGCGAATGGTGCACAGTGATGGAGCACATACAGAAAGTGACATCAAACGGTGCCGTCACCGCGCACCGTTTGCCAGGCTGTCTCTTCACTGCGGCTGGCTTACCAATGATCTGAGCTGTGAACTATTCCGCAGGGCAGCACAGCAAGGAGTAAGCAAAGGGGGGGCCAAACTTTGTGGTGAGGCACTGCCTAGCTCTCAGCTCTCTGGTGGTGGGGCCAGGCTACGTATAATTAAGCGGGGGTGGGGCCATCATAGGCTGTAATAGGAATTACGGCTATAGCGGCGCACAGTCAGTAACTTCGGGGCCATCAGGAGACAGAGCTGACGTTTCTTTTAAAACACTGTAATTCGGCCGCCAGCAATAGCCGTATACCAGCTGTATCCTGCACCCAAGTCTCCCAGCGGCCAGTTCATATGTATGCGGTGGGGGGAAGGAACTTGCAAGGCTTCCTATATTGGCAATCTACCTACAGACTGCTAATACTGACAATCTGTCGGCTATCAATCTAATTGTTATATTTTTCCCCACCAATGCCTCCTATTTTTCCCCTCCCATATGCCCTCTTTTCTTTAAGTGTACCAGTAACAAAAAAGTGTGGAAGGGGGGTACTTACCACAGGAAAGGGGAGGCTTTTGTATCCTAAAGAGGTTTCCCTCTTCCTCCTCAGTAGAGGGGATCTAGTGCTGGGAGCCCCAAAGTTCTCCTCGTCGGTGTGTGCGCATGCGCAGTAGCTGCTCTCCGTTCAGGCTCTAGCAGAAACAGCCAAGCCTGATCACATCCAAACTACTGTGCAGGCACACTGGTGGTACTTTTTAGGTGGTAAAAGTTGTAGAATTAGTAAGAAGGTTGAAAAGCCCTGATCACACACACACACGCACACACCACACACCACACACCACACACACACACACACGCACACGGACACGGACACGCACACCACACACACACCACACACCACACACGCACACACACAGCAACTATATTTGTTTTCCTTGACTGCAGTGCTTGAGTTTAGGTCTTCTTTAAAGAGGTTCTGTGGGATTGTATAAAATCAAACAAGCTGACACTTACCTGGGGCTTCTATTGGTAATGTTACACGCCGTCCTCCTACTATGCTCCATTCCCCGCCGCCGGTTCCGGTTTAATATTCATCTAAACAGACGAATAATGCTCACTCCCACTCGCGTCATCGGGAGCTTACTGTGCAGGTGCAGTACAAAGTTTTCTTGTACTGCGCCTGCGCAGTAAGCTCCCGATTATGCATGCGGGAGCGAGCACACGCGCTGCCATGGCCTCGCAGCCGCAGTATAATCACTTGCGCGATTACACCAGGACCGGCGGCGGGGAACAGAGCATCTGAAGAGGACTGTAGTGGTCCTTTAAACAGTTGAAATGTGACAGTTGGAAAATGACATTTTAAAAAAGACAGTTAGAAAATGGCAGTTGAAATTTGGCAGTTGAAAAATGACAGTTGAACTGTCATTTTCCAACTGCCATCTTCCAACTGCCATTTTCAAACTGTCATTTTCCAATTGCCATTTTCCAACTGCCATTTTCCAACTGTCATTTTCCAACTTCGATCTTCAAACTGTCATTTTCCAACTGCCATTTTCCAACTGTCATTTTCCAACTGCCATTTTCCAACTGTCATTTTCCAACTGCCATTTTCTAACTGTCATTTTCCAACTGTCATCTTCCAAATGTAATTTTCCAACTGCCATTTTCCAACTGTGATTTTCCAACTGTCATTTTCCAACTGCCATTTTCTAACTGTCATTTTCCAACTGCCATTTTTAACTGCCATTTTCCAACTGCCATTTTCAACTGTCATTTTCCAACTGTCATTTTAAACTGTCATTTTCCAACTGTCATTTTCCAACTGCCGTTTTCCAACGGTCATTTTCCAACTGCCATTTTCCAACTGCCTTCTTCCAAATGTAATTTTCCAACTGCCATTTTCCAACTGTGATTTTCCAACTGCCATTTTCTAACTGTCATTTTCCAACTGTCATTTTCGAACTGCCATTTTTAACTGCCATTTTCCAACTGCCATTTTCAACTGTCATTTTCCAACTGTCATTTTCCAACTGTCATTTTAAACTGTCATTTTACAACTGCCATTTTCCAACTGTCATTTTCCAACTGCCATTTTCCAACTGTCATTTTCCAACTGTCCGTCCTGTCATTTTCCAACTGCCATTTTCCAACTGTCATTTTCCAACTGCCATTTTCCAACTGTCATTTTCCAACTGCCATTTTCCAACTGTCATTTTCCAACTGCCATTTTCCATCTTTCATTTTCCAACTGCCATTTTCCAACTGCCATCTTCCAAATGTAATTTTCCAACTGCCATTTTCCAACTGTGTTTTTCCAACTGCCATTTTTCAACTGTGATTTTCTAACTGTCCATCCAACTCCATCGTGAGGAGGTGGACTAGTCCAAAACCTGTTGGTTCTGTCAGTTTTTGAAGCGGACCTAAACTGAGAGGTTCCTCTCTGCTCTAAGGAGATAAGCAACAGCATTATAAATTTAAAGAAAAACATTTCTTTGTTACAACTTACAGAAATCTTACAAAAACCCTGCAGTGTTTACTTTCTGGTGTCCTAGGAGCACAAAAGGGTTAACCTCCTGTGGTTACATATTAGCCCAAACTATGGCACAGAGTGGCACACCTGACAACCCTAATTTACACTTGCTGTTTACTTTCTGATAAGGCCTAATTAGATAGGCTAATCTCTCTAGACCAGAACTTTGCACCTGTGGTAGGCGTACCACCGGTGGTACTTTGCTGTTGGCCAGGTGGTACACTCCAGATTTTCCTGCAACTTTATTGCTCGCATGCCACTTGTGCTGGTCCTGTCCTGTCTCCACAAAGTTTGACCCCCCCTCCCTCGCTCCTTGCTGTGCTGCTCTGTGGCATACTTCAGACCTCAGATCAGTGGGGAAGAGACTGGCCAACGGTGCACAGTGATGGCGCAGATATAGAAAGTGACATCACTGCTCACTTCCTGTATTTTAAGTATACACGCCGTCACCGCGCACTGTTTGCCTGGCTGTCTCTTCACTGCGGCTGGCTTACCGATGATCTGAGGTGTGAACTATATCGCAGGGCAGCACAGCAGGGAGTGAGCAAGGGGGGAGCCGAACTTTGTGGTGAGTCACTGCCTAGCTCTCAGCTCTCTGGTGGTGGGACCAGGCTACCTACCTCCCACTCCCACAAGAAAAGTACGTACTCCTGGCAATTTCCTGTCTGTGAACCTTGCTGTATTGTGGGAAATAGCTGTTTACAGCTGTTTCCAACTGCCAAAAACCATGCAGCAGCTACATCACCTCACAACAGTAAAATGTTCACTGGAGTTCCTCTTTAAGTGTGACAGGTGCCATAGGAAAACATGGGCATTACTTTGAAAATCAGTTTTCTTTCAGTTATAACTGAGAGCAACTGATTAAGTGTTAAAGGGCCCTAAGGCTATCTATATTGGCAATCTACCTCTAGATTGCCAATACTGACAATATGTAGGCTAGCAATCTAATTGTAGTCTTTTTCCCCACCAATGCCTCTTTTTCTTTAACCACTTCAGCCTTCAGTCGTTGTCACTTTATGCATCCGAGCAATTTTCACCTCCCATTTATTAGCCTATAACTTTATCACTACTTATCACAATGAACTGATCTATATCTTGTTTTTTCCGCCACCAATTAGGCTTTCTTTGGGGGGTACATTTTGCTAAGAGTCACTTTACTGTAAATGCATTTTAACAGGAAGAATAAGAAAAAACGGAAAAAAATCATTATTTCTCAGTTTTCAGCCATTAGAGTTTTAAAATAATACATGCCTCCATAATTAAAACTCATGTATTGTATTTGCCCATATGTCCCGGTTATTACACCATTAAAATTATGTCCCTATCACAATGTATGGCGACAATATTTTATTTGGGAATAAAGGTGCATTTTTTCCGTTTTGCATCTATCACTATTTACAAGTTTAAAATAAAAAAAAATAAAAATATGTCATATTTACATTGATATTTAAAAAGTTTAGACCCTTAGGTAAATATTTACATGTTTTTTTTTTATTGTAATGTTTTTTTTTTTTTTGTAATAAACATTTTATTTGGGTATTTTTGGGAGGGTGGGATGTAAACCATAGTTTTATAATGTAAATGTGTCTTGAGTTTTATTTTTTTCACTTTTAGTTGTAGTTTTACTTTTTGGCCACAAGATGGAGGCCATGAGTTTGTTTACATGATGTCACTCTAAGCGTAACATACGCTTAGAGCGACGTATGGGGGACGTTACAGCCAGAAAAAGCGCAGCTTCCGAGAGAAGCTGTCGCTTTTTCAGCGGGGGAGAGGAATCAGTGATCGGGCACCATAGCCCGATTCACTGATTGCCAGGCTAACGAACCGCGGCCGGGAGCGCGCGTGCACGCGCGCGAACGACCGAGGGAGCGCGCGGACGCGCACATGGCCTCCTGGGCGTAGCTAGTACGTCCAGGAGGCCAAAGTAGTTAGGTGTACCTGTTAGAAAAAAGTGCCCCGGGAGGTACTTACCTCAGGGAAGGGGAGGCCTTTGTATCCTAAAGAGGTTTCCCCCTTCCTCCTCAGCAGATGGGATCCAGCGCTGGGAGCCCCAAAGTTCTCCTCATCGGTGTGTGCGCTTGCACAGTAGCTGCTCTCCGTTCAGGTTGCAGCAGAAACAGCCAAGCCTGATTGCATCCAATCTACTGTGCAGGCACACTGGTGGTACTTGAACATTTTCAGGCAATAAAAGTGGTACAATTAGTGAAAAGGTTGAAAAGCCCTGCTCTATGAGACTGATGCAGAGGAAGCCTTTTTCTCCACCCCCGGAACAAACAGAGCCGCTTGAGGTATGCTAAAGCACATTTGTCAGCTTAATTTTGGAATAAAGTGCTGTGGACTGATGAAACTAAAATTGAGTTATTTGGACATAACAAGGGGTGTTATGCATGGAGGAAAAAGAACACAGCATTCCAAGAAAAACACCTGCTACCTACAGTAAAATATGGTGGTGGTTCCATCATGCTGTGGGGCTGCGTGGCCAGTGCAGGGACTGGGAATCTTGTCAAAGTTGAGGGACGCATGGATTACACTCAATACCAGCACATTCTGGAATGTCCAGGAATCAGTGACAAAGCTGAAGCTGCACCAGGGCTGGATCTTTCAACTAGACAACGACCCTAAACGCTGCTCAAAATCCACTAAGGCATTCATGTAGAGGAACAAGTACAACGTTCTGAAATTACCATCTCAGTCCCCAGACCTGAATATAATTGAAAATCTGTGCTGTTTGTTAAAGAGAGTTGTCCATGCTCGGAAGCCATCAAACCTGAATGAACTAGAAATGTTTTATAAAGAGGAATGGTCCAAAATACCTTCAACCAGAATCCAGACTCTCATTGGAACCTACAGGAAGTGTTTAGAGGCTGTAATTTCTGCAAAAGGAGGATCTACTAAATATTGATTTCATTTCCTTTTTGTGGTGCCCAAATTTATGCACCTGTCTAATTTTGTTTAAACAATTATTGCACATTTTCTGTAAATCCAATAAACTTAATTTCACTTCTCAAATGTCACTTTGTGTGTCTCCTATATGATAAATGTAACTGACTTTTTCATCGCAAACAACCAACGGTTTATCCAGGAAAATCCTGGCAATTAACAAGGCTGCCCAAACTTTAGCATCCCACTGTATGTTTCTATAGTACATTCACATCGGGTGCGGTGCGGTGCAGGCATACATGAACAAAAAGGTGTCTGGAAAAAAAAGGGCATAGGGGATTGCTGTTAGTAAAATATTGCGAAAGTTAGCAATATTCTACTACTGGATTTTGATAGTAAAATATATCAGTAAAATTTACCAATATTTTACTATAGCTAAATCTAACCCTAATCTCACACAGGACACTTCCCTGGTGGTGCCTAACCCTAAAACCCCCCAAGGTAGTGTCTAATCCTAAGATTCCCCATGGTGGTGCCTAAGCTTAAGAACCCTCCCTTGCGGTGCCTTAAACTAAACCCCCCCATGGTGCCTAACCCCAAGACGCCCCCCTATTGGTGCCTAAACCTAACCCCTCGGTGGCACTAACCCTAAATCCCCCTCCTAAATTTCATCTGAAAGGCTTGCGGAAAACAAAATTTGCTTGCGGATAACAAATTTACGGCATTACATAGCGGGCAAAGAATGTAAAAATGTGTCGGAGGCCGCCTTGTGCTCACATTTCCCTTTTATCATGATGCACGGCAATACCACATGTGTGGCACTTTTTTGCAGCTTAACTGCGCTAAGGGGCCCAAAGTCCAATGAGCACCTTTAGGCACCTTTAGGCTTTACAGGGGTGCTTACAATTTAGCACCCCCCAAAATGTCAGGACAGTAAACACACCCCACAAATGACCCCATTTTGGAAAGTAGACACTTCAAGGTATTCAGAGAGGGGTATGGTGAGTCCGTGGCAGATTTCATTTTTTTTTGTCGCAAGTTAGAAGAAATGGAAACTTTTTTTTTTTGTCACAAAGTGTCATTTTCCGCTTACTTGTGACAAAAAATAATATCTTCTATGAACTCACTATGCCTTTTAGTGAATACTTTGGGATGTCTTCTTTCCAAAATGGGGTCATTTGGGGGGTATTTATACTATCCTGGAATTCTAGCCCCTCATGAAACATGTCAGGTGGTCAGAAAAGTCAGAGATGCTGGAAAATAGGAAAATTCACTTTTTGCACCATAGTTTGTAAACGCTATAACTTTTACCCAAACAAATAAATATAGGCTGAATGGGTTTTTTTTATCAAAAACATGTTTGTCCACATTTTTCGTGCTGCATGTATACAGAAATTTTACTTTATTTGAAAAATGCCAGCACAGAAAGTTAAAAAAATCATTTTTTGACAAAATTCATGTCTTTTTTGATGAATATAATAAAAAGTAAAAATCGCAGCAGCAATCAAATAGCACCAAAAGAAAGCTTTATTAGTGACAAGAAAAGGAGCCAAAATTCATTTAGGTGGTAGGTTGTATGAGCGAGCAATAAATCGTGAAAGCTGCAGTGGTCTGAATGGAAAAAAAGTGCCTGGTCCTTAAGGGGGGTAAAGCCCACGGTCCTCAAGTGGTTAATGAATGGGAACTGCATTCCTATTCATTGATCTCCCTTCTAATGGGCAGTGACGATATGGGAGCGAGTACCATTCGTGGCAATAGATGTATATGTATCTATATATGGGCAGGAACTGAAGTCCTGCAGGGTGTAGATATACTGCCGCGAACGGCATAAGTGGTTAAGCCATTGGCTGCATACTTGTTCTAGTTGTGTGTCTCAGAAACTATTGAAGACAGATAGCAGCATGGAATAGTGATTTAGTGCAGGGCTTCCCAACCAGTGTACATTGAAAAAGGGTGTCTGCAAATGTGCGTGCTGGGTGAAGATGCTAGTAGAATATTGGTAAAATTCCAGATATTCTACTATTGGGCACTGATTAATACAGACAGAAGAATATTGGTAATTTTACTGATATTCTAATATCACTTTACCTAACCTTTTTTCTCAAACTATTCTTCCCTCCTACCTATGGCTAACACTAACCTATCCCCATCTACTCCTAACATTAACCCCTCTGTCTAGCCTAACACTATTAATACAGATGTAGGGTTTGGCTACATAGTAGGCAAACCCCTTGCGCCATATTACTTAATGGAGATTACTAGTGCAGTCACAGTTAAGAAAGGCATGCAACAAATTCCTATCTTCTGCACAGAGCTACAGTTCATCAATACTCTGAGCTTGTGTAGGATGCTACATTGGGTAACTATCTCAGACATTGCACTCTTAAGAGGAAGACTTTGGAAAGGTAAGTGGGAGATTTGCAATAGCAGCTAATGGGTCCCCTGTAAAAAAAAGATGCAAATACAATCTCATTGTGCCTACTAATAATCCTATAGGCAGTAAAGGAGCTGGTAGGCTTGGCTTTCATAATTAATGGTGGTGGACAATTGATGAGTTAGGAGGGGTATAAAGTATTATAGGAAATGTATTTGTCCACTGTTGCTCAGAGTAGGGTTATTGACATCACTATCTGATATTGTTTGAAAAACAAAGTTAAGGGGAAGGGGTGGCAGAGATGATAGTAAAAAAATGAGGAAGGAAATTTTATTTTCTTTGTAGTAATAAGGTTCTGTGTTGAAAAAGAAATATAATTTTAAAACTCAAAGTACTTTCACTAATTGTAAGCAAACTAGCACTTTAAACCTAGGAAACAAATATGTATAATATAATGTGAATTGCTTCACTTTGCTTGGCCATTGTTAAGCTTTCTTTACACAATCTCTGCTCTGTGTAAGTTTTCATGAAAGATGTGAAGTATTTATAAAATGGGATTTTTTTTGCAATTCATTCATTATGTTAAATGACTGTTTTTTTGGTCAGACGTCTCCCTGGGGTGTCATGTTTCATTCTTATAGCTGAGTAAGTATTCCGTCCATTTATTATCATTCAGAAGAAAAATGTTTCTAATCTTTTTTTCATACGCCACAGAGATATTTTGATGATGTGAAAACATTCCTGTCCGTCTCGGACATATTGGCTTGCTGTGCTCTCGTTTAGCTTTATAATGTACAGGTCATATTGTAGTAGGTGTCTCAGAACTGAGTTTTCTTGGCTGGCCCAGGCTATAGTATCTGCTTGCCACAGTTGCTGAGAAGCCTCCTATTGGTTGCTGCATTACTTTCCACAAACATTCTTAGCTCCAAGTTCAACTGTGCACCAATCTTCTGTTTCTTCCCACACTGTAGTATAGGCATGAACACTGGATCTTATTTCAGGACAATCTGGAAATCTGAGCTTTCATAAGGAGGTGCAAAGTGCAGTGGCTATTATGGAAGAACGAGACCCAATCAGATTTAATTAATCTTATCAGTCAAAGATTAATTCTGAATTGGCCCTTGAATACTGCACTTTGCATAGACTTATTAACTGGCCTAGTTTCGTACCATTACATTGAAAGTGCATTTACAAGAATATGAATCTCGTCTCATAAATAAAGCTGTTTTTGTCTATTTGTTATATATGTCATGGTCAGAACCCAAAGTGTGGCCACTTCGCGTTCTGGCCGGCCACTTCTGCCCGGTCAATGTGCGAAGTGGCCGCTGTGCTGCGGCCAATGTTAGAAATGGAAGGTTTCCTGTTAAGATTAATGTATTTTCTGGCCATCTCTGGCCAAATGTAGCAAAAGTTAGTTAGTTAATTTAATGAAATGAAGCCGGTGGCAATGTAATGGATGAAGCTGCCGGCTTCCGTTCTCTCTCCTCCCCTCCCCAATGTTGGTGGGGGGGAGGGGAGGAGAGAGAACGTGTCCCTCCATGGTAGTTCATCGCGGCAGGCAATCCTGCTGCTCGTTCCTGCAGAGTGGGTGCTGGCAGAAGCGATGTCTGCAGTGCTCCCCGCTCTGCTTCCCTGCAGCCACGAACGACTCGCGGGGACACGCGTGTCCCCCGGCTGCCCATAGGAGAGAGAGAGGCAAGGGGGAGGGGGAGGAGAGAGAACGGAAGCCGGCGGCTTCATCCGTTACATTGCCGCCAGCTTAATTTCATTAAATTAACTAACTTTTGCTACATTTGGCCAGAGACAGCCAGAAAATACATT
This sequence comes from Hyperolius riggenbachi, assembly GCF_040937935.1. Lineage (NCBI taxonomy): Eukaryota > Metazoa > Chordata > Amphibia > Anura > Hyperoliidae > Hyperolius > Hyperolius riggenbachi. Next base: position 170,839,424 of record NC_090654.1, on the reverse strand, counting down.
AATCTTAACAGGAAACATCCCATTTCTAACATTGGCCTCTGCGCTGCGGCCACTTCGCACATTGGCCGGCCAGAACCTGAAGTGGCCGGCCAGAACGCGAAGTGGCCACACTTCGGGTTCTGGCCGTAACATATACACTTAGGGCATGTGCACATAGATGTGTATTTTTGTTTTTGAATTCCATGTATTTGGAGTTTTTCACTGGATGTAATTTATGGGAGCTTTACCAACAGCAAGTATGACATCAAATCTTATTTCTGCTTGCTTACATGTAAGCACTGGATTAGTGCAGGTGTGGAAAATGAGTAACTAGCTCCAAGTCTGTACTGCTAATTAGGGCTGTTTTACACTGAACACAAATGCACTTTGCCCACAGGGAAACATGGACATTTCCTTCAGTTGTGTTGTTTTTAGGCATTCAGTGTAAACCACTCCTGCAGCAAAATGCAATGATGTCCATTCTCCACAGAGCACAGATTCCAGAATGACAAAGAATGCAATTTCAGCTTCAGTCAGTTTCAGAATGTATAGCTGTCTGCAAATTGAAATAGAAAAATACCTTTTAATAACATGACCTACACATCTTGGGGATTATCATTTGAAGTTTGCAGAAATATTCAGTGAAAGTGGAGTTTCACTTTATTTGACATGTATAAGCAGGGAACATTTTTGTTTAGAAGAAAATGGAGTACAATATGTAGCTTTTGTACAGTTTTTTTGAGCAGGACAGGAACTGAAGATTGGTAAAACCATATGATTAAATATTAGGACCAAAATCTTTCAATTCTTAATTTAAGTATAAGGCCCCTTTTACACTTAATCAGTTGCTCTCAGTTATAACCGAAAGAAAACTGATTTTCAAAGTAATGTTCATGTTTTCCTATGGCACAGTTCCCACTATACATGTTTTAACTGAAAGCTTTTTCACAATGCACCTCTATGGAAAAACACATACCAACGCATTAAGTGTAAAAGGGCCCTACCTGTCACATTCATGTTGCTTCTGGATGACACACTCCCCAATATTGTAATGAAAAACAAAAGATCATTGAACTGATTGCCAGAAATAGGGGTTTAAAGTGTCACCAAAGGGTCATGTGTTACCATCTTCTGTTAGTGCTAAGATGCATAATCTAAAATGCATACAACTTTAACACTTTAGCAGCCACATATAGCCATATGTGGGCTGCAGGGCCGTTTTTTTTTTGCACTGGGGAAGTGGGCCTTTCCAAGCCTGGCAGGGTATGCAGAGCGTCGCTGTTATATTTACCTGTTCCTGGAGGGTGGATCTCCTCTCCTCCTTTGATGGCGCTACAATACCGACATCCTCTTCTGAGTTCCGATCACATGATATGACGTGATCATAACCCAGGGGATGGTGTCAGCGTTGCAGCGCTGCACGGAGGTGAAAAAGGGGTCTCTTCCACCACTGGGTGGCACTGCAATGCTGACACCATCCCCTGGCTTCTGATCACATGTCATATCATGTGAGCAAGACTCAGAAGAGGATGCTGGGAGTGCAGCACCGCGGGTGGATGAAGAGGAGAAGGCGATCAAGTCGCCCGGAACAGGTAAATATAAAGAAGCTCCCTGCACCGCTCTGCATAGCTGCAGTAGGCAGCAAAAAGGCATATGCTCTTAGAAGACATCCTGGTATGCATCATCTATCTTGAGATAATGGGCCTGATTCACAAAGCTTTTCTCTTAAATTATCTCACCTTATTTATTAACTCACAATTTATCTCTCCTTAAATGAATTAACTCATGATTTAGCTCTACTTAACTTACTTAACTCATTGTTTAGCTCTCCTTATGTAACTTAACACATGGTTTAGCTCTCCTTAACTGACTTATTTCATTGTATAACTCTCCTTAACTGACAAAGCATGGTTTAGCTCTTCTTATCTATTTATCTCATGAGTTATCTCTCCTTATTTATTTATCTCCTGCATTAGCACTCCTTACACTTAAGGTGAAAAATAAGTAACTTTTGTGTATCAAATCCAATGTGTGCAGGTCAGCTAACATGTTAATAAATATTCATTGTACATAAAAATAATTAAGTTTTGATCTGACCATACAATAAACAACATATTTATATAAATTATGGCTAATTCACAACACATTATGACATAATTTTAAATGCCTAATGCACATTTTGCTGCCTCTTTACCATTTCCTTAAAGGCATGATACGAGATTAACAGTTTGAAACATTTTTCCATATACCCAGATATAAAATTAGAAAGAATTGCATGAATTGCCTAACACAGGAAGGTGTGCAGACACGTTTAAATAAGATTAAGATAGACAAGGTACCTGGCCCAGAGGGCAACCACCCTGTTGAGGTTGAGTTCAGTTGTTGATAAGCCACTTTATCTTATTTTCTGTTATTCTCTTTCAAGTGGGTCAGTTTCTTATGACTGGCGTACAGCTGATGTTTTCCCCACTTATTATAGGGGAAAAAATCAGAACCAGGCAACTATAGATCTGTAAGCTTAACATCCGGTAATCTTATTTCAGTTCGACAGCATGAATTTGGAAGAAATCAATATTGTTGAAAATATTGCACCAACAACGGGATATTAATAAATACAACAATATCTATTTCCCATAAGTTCTAGGTGGCTGTTTGGCAAAAGAAATGCACATCAACAACAGTATAAATAACGTTTATAAAGTTTAGTAGGTGGGACTTGCTACGCACGTACAGACATTGATGAAAACAATATTCAAAGAGCAATTCAACAATATAAAAACATAAACAATCAAAAACAATCCACAAAATGAATACATTAATATCTAACCTGAGTACAGCTTCCCAATATCTTTTAAAATACAACCCACAGAATCAGAATCACTTCATTTCGCCAAGTACATTTATGTAATTTTCTTTGCTGTTTACATGGCTTTGGCACATGGCTTTGGAAACAATACAAGAACAGCAACAAACGATACGCATTACAGTTATACAGACAGGCAATCATTTACACAGACCCATACCATCTTACCCAGATAGGATCACCTCCAGCCACTGAAGAAAAAATTCTCTCACCTAGTGTAGAGTATAAGTTTACCCTCACTCCACCCCTTCTGCACGTCTTACTTCCCTTGTAAGAGACTCAATGATTGGCTAAAGACTCTTTTCATCAGGTTTAAAACATAACTTCCTTCTGGATCAGAGTTCAAAGGAAGTGGAGGCTATTGTTGTGGAACATGTGTTCAGGGATAACATTGCTGCCCAACAAAAGGAAGCTGCGAATGACAAGCAGCCCATTTCTAATGGTACCCATAGATGGTACAATAAAAACGTTTGATTTTCCCGTTTTTTTTCCGAGCAAAATGATCAATTCAAATGAAAGTTGAAAATAATCTTGTTTTTTTCGATCAAGAAAAATTAACAATTATTCCGTTTTTTTCTATAAAAATCTGATCAGACATGTTGGAAAAATCTTTATATTTGATCTAACGGAATAATCGAACTAAATTATGTAATAAAAAAAAATAAAAATGAAAAATTGTACCATGTATGGGCACCTTTAGAGTTTTACAGGTTCTATCTCATCAACATGCTCAGCTTTTATGAAGTGGTGAATAAAAATTTAGATCTCGGGAAAGCTATAGATGTTGTGTACTTGGACTTTGCAAAGGCTTTGCAACAATAGCCTGGCGCAGAAGCTGAGGATACAGGGACTAGGAGAAAATGGGCCTTTATTCAATTCACTTTTTCTCCTAGGTGATATTTTCACAACTTATCAATAAAATGTTTTTTAAGTCACCGGCAAATAATGGAGAAAACAGAAAGAGTCTGTGCAGCAGCCAAGCGCCTGGCTGCTGCACAGACTCTTTCTGTTTTCTCCATTATTTGCCTGATGAAGTGGGGTTGTGACCTAGGAAACGCAATGCATTTTTTGAAGCATCTAATAAATGTTATTTTGATTTGAAAATAACGTCTTTCAGTCTGTTAAATCTGCAAGAGAGGTAAGTCCACCATAACTTCCCCCCTTTTAAATGAGTTTTAAACATTTTTACTCTTGTTGGCACCTCTGTTCAAAATCTTGCATCCAGTCTAGTCAACCTACAGAGAGTGACTTCTTAACCTGAGTGGGGTCAGGTTCTAATTAGTGTTGGGCGAACACCTAGATGTTCGGGTTCACGAACGTTCGCCGAACATCGCCGCGATGTTCGGGTGTTCGCGCCGAACTCCGAACATAATGTAAGTCAATGGGGACCCGAACTTTCGTGCTTTGTAAAGCTTCCTTACATGCTACATACCCCAAATTAGCAGGGTATGTGCACCTTGGGAGTGGGTACAAGAGGAAAAAAAATATTTGAAAAAGAGCTTATAGTTTTTGAGAAAATTGATTGTAAAGTTTCAAAGGAAAAACTGTCTTTTAAATGTGGAAAATGTCATGTTTCTTTGCACAGGTAACATGCTTTTTGTCGCCATGCAGTCATAAATGTAATACAGAGAAGAGGTTCCAGGAAAAGGGACCGGTAACGCTAACCCAGCACCAGCAGCAGCACACGTGATGGAACAGGAGGAGGAGGCGCAGGAGGAGAAGGCCACGCTTTTTGAGACACAACAACCTAGGCCTTGCATGAGGACAAGAAGCGTGCGGATAGCATGCTTTTTACCGCCATGCATTCATAAATGTAATAAAGAGGAGAGGTTCCATAAACAGGGACCGGTAACGCTAACCCAGCAGCAGCAGCAGCACACGTGATGGAACAGGAGGAGGCGCAGGAGGAGAAGGCCACGCTTTGAGACACAACAACTCAGGCCTTGCAGGAGGACAAGAAGCGTGCGGATAGCATACTTTTTACCGCCATGCAGTCATAAATGTAATAAAGATGAGAGGTTCCATAAACAGGGACCGGCAACGCTAACCCAGCAGCAGCAGCAGCACACGTGATGGAACAGGAGGAGGCGCAGGAGGAGAAGGCCACGCTTTGAGACACAACAACCCATGCCTTGCATGAGGACAAGAAGCGTGCGGATAGCATGCTTTTTACCGCCATGCAGTCATAAATGTAATAAAGATGAGAGGTTCCATAAACAGGGACCGGCAACAGAATGCTATATAGTGTGGCTGAGCGAGGTACACAGAGTGGCAGTAAACAGAATGCTATATAGTGTGGCTGAGCGAGCGGTGTACTACTATTCCCAGCAGACACAGAGTGGCAGTAAACACAATGCTATATAGTGTGGCTGAGCGAGGTACACAGAGTGGCAGTAAACACAATGCTATATAGTGTGGCTGAGCGAGCGGTGTACTACTATTCCCAGCAGACACAGAGTGGCAGTAAACAGAATGCTATATAGTGTGGCTGAGCGAGGTACACAGAGTGGCAGTAAACAGAATGCTATATAGTGTGGCTGAGCGAGCGGTGTACTACTATTCCCAGCAGACACAGAGTGGCAGTAAACAGAATGCTATATAGTGTGGCTGAGCGAGGTACACAGAGTGGCAGTAAACAGAATGCTATATAGTGTGGCTGAGCGAGCGGTGTACTACTATTCCCAGCAGACACAGAGTGGCAGTAAACAGAATGCTATATAGTGTGGCTGAGCGAGGTACACAGAGTGGCAGTAAACACAATGCTATATAGTGTGGCTGAGCGAGCGGTGTACTACTATTCCCAGCAGCGACACAATGACTGGGGGGACCTTGGCTAGCGTGGCTGGAGCGCGAACTACCCTGCCTGCCTACCCAAAGCTAAACCCACAGACAAATGGCGGAGATATGACGTGGTTCGGGTATTTATTTACCCGAACCACGTGACAGTTCGGCCAATCAGAGCACGTTCGGGTCCGAACCACGTGACCCGTTCGGCCAATCACAGCGCTAGCTGAACGTTCGGGGAACGTTTGGCCATGCGCTCTTAGTTCGGCCATGTGGCCGAACGGTTTGGCCGAACACCATCAGGTGTTCGGCCGAACTCGAACATCACCCGAACAGGGTGATGTTCTGCAGAACCCGAACAGTGGCGAACACTGTTCGCCCAACACTAGTTCTAATTCTCCCCACCTGTTTTGCCAGTGGTTACCTGTACGCTAACCCATGTTTGTGAGTATAACCCTTGTTACTTTTACAAATTATTGAACTGACTTAAATACTACACTATATTGGGCTCTCCGTTTCCTATCTTCATTTTAAGAAAACAAAAAATTCTCAGAATATGTTTGACAGTCCTCTTCCATTTATTTGTGGTACTTTTTAAATTGCAGAGTGCTGAAAAGTTATTTTAAACAGAAGATTTATTTATTGTATTTATAAAGCGCCAACATATTACGCAGCACTGAGGATGACATATTATTTCCTAAGAGAAAACTTAGAAGTAAAAAAGGTTAATCAAATAAGGGCTAATGTGTGTATGTGGATAGAGAACTGGTTTTAAAGTAGAAACTCTGACATAACATTCAATAAAAATGTGTTTTCCTACTTTTTATTACCCATACAGCGGTGGTTACATTATTTTGTATTTTTTTGAAACTTTTTTAAAATGTTTTTTGAAAGGGAAATTAAAAAAAAAATGATGTGGGACCAAGCCTCCCCCTCCCCCTGGAGCCCTTGTCCAATCCATGGACTTCCCCACCTCCAGTGTCCCAGGAGGCGGTGGGGGTGACGACTCACGGGGGGTGCACTAGGTGCCACCATGGGAGAGGGTGATAAGTGTGGGCAGGTGGAGAGGACAGTGGGAGCTGATGGGAAAGCGTCCACATACGTGCTCTCAGCTATACTTATAATGGTATCATCCTGATTTAAAACTTCTTGCCTATACTTATAGCTGAGAGCAAAAGCATCTTCAAAGGGAACCAGAGATGAAATAAAGAAAAGATTTTATACATACCTTGGGCTTCCTCCAGCCCCATACGCATAGATCGCTTCCACGCCGCCGTCCTCTGCTGCCTGCAACTACAAGAACCGGCTCCCGTCACTGACGTCATCGGAGCCAGGCTACGCAGGAGAAGTGCGCCCTCTACATATCTCTCCAGCAACTGCTGGAGAGATAGGCAAAGAGCACACTTCTCCGACACTAGAGTGGCTCCGACTGACAGAAGTGCGGGGAGCCTGTTTTCATAGTGGCAGGCAGCGGAGGATGGCGGCGTGGGAGCGATCCATGCGTATGGGGCTGGAGGAAGCCCCAGGTATTTATAAAATCTTTACTTTATTTCATCTCTGGTTCTCTTTAAAGATGCTTTTGCTCTCAGCTATAGGTATAGCTGAGAGCAGTGCGGGGGGGGGGGGGGGGAGGGGCGATGTGTGGACTGTGGGGGTGGACACGTTGTGATCTTCAATCAAGTTAAAGAAGGTCGCAAGATTAGAGGGTATTGGCATGGGGCCTTTTGGAGGATATTGGCTGGGAATATTTTTTTAAAGGTACCCGTAAATACAGGTATTTCTGGTTAATTAAGAATATTTAAGGACTTTTTCCATTGCTGTGTTTTTATTTCATGTACCCCTTTGTGGAAATGGGTACTGGGTACTTTGTACCCCTATACTAATTTCTCCTAGGAGGGGGGCAGGCATCTGGGGGTCCGCTTCCTAAAGGGGACTCCCAGATGCCACCATGAACCCCCCAGGGCGTCGTTGATCCCCACATCTTCCTTCAAAGAAAGGGATTTACTGGAGGGCTTCCCCCGTCGCCATGGTGACGGGCGGGATGACGTCACCGACGTCATCAACGTCGTGACGTCATTGGGAGTCCCGATCCATCCCTCAGCGCTGACTGGCACTGATTGGCCAGGCAGCGCACGGGGTCTGGAGGGGGGGGGGGGGCGGCGCGGTGAGCAGCGACTAATCGGCGGGTAGCGGCGGCGATCGGAATGCACACACAGCTAGCAAAGGTTAAATGTATTCTTTTTTCCTATGAAATTCCAAAATCAATTTTCTCAAAAACTTTAAGGTCTTTTTGAAAAAAAAAATTTCCCTCTTGTAGCCCCTGTCCCCCTCCACATACCCTGAAAATGTGGTGTTTCTAGCAAGTAGTAGTAATGGGGCTTTGCTATTAACCACTAAAGTCGGCGCCTTTAATGTCTATATAGAAAAATGCAAACGCAAACTTTTTAAAACAATTTTTTAGTTGAAAGTGAATTTCGAATACCGCTAGTTTGCTGTGAAGTATTCGCCTGGCAAATACTTTGGCCCATCTCTAGTAGTCATGGCAAACTCTTTATCTGCATTTAAAGAGAACTCGAGGTGGGATTTAATTATGTTAGTGGGGTATAGAGGCTGGTTGTGCACACTATCACCAGCCTCTGTTGCCCCATGGTGTGCCTCCAGGACCCACCTGCGCGCTGCTATACCCTCCGCAGTGCTAGCGACACACAGCGTGTCGCCAGCACAATGTTTACCTATGCCGTGTCTGTTAGCGCTGCTCCCCCGCCTCTTCTGTATCGGCGCTACCCGCCAGCGTCCCTCTCCTCCCGCTGATTGGGTAATTGCTGGGGCATTACCGTAGAGCTGGTATGTGAAAAGCTGTAGATGATCCAGCTTTACACTTCTGATTTTAAGGCCATTCTTGAAACACTTTCAGTCTCATTTTAATGTGTCTTAGCAAATGTATAAGTGCTCAGTGCTGTAGCAACAGCCATAGAGGCATGGGGAGAGGGAGTGGTGGTTTTTCCCTAACCTGTCCACTGCCCATCTTACTTTTTTTTTTGCGTGTGTGTATTCCTCAAGCATGTCATAACCGGACACTTCTCCTACATTGGTTGTCAATGGAGAGCAATTTCTGGTAGTTTGTATGATGTGATTTTTTGGGGGACTTACAGTGCTGGAGGGTGGATTAGTATAAAATTTGCACTGGGGTCCATGACCCTGTAACTACTTCAGGCTTTTGCCCAGTGTCTATTTCTTGCCTGGAAGTCTGGTCCATTCTATCTCCTATTGGGCATCTCTTTTTCCTCTCATATTCTACTGATTAGAAGACAGATTCTTCACGACCATTTTGTTAAATACATTTACTAACATTTATGCTGTAACAGCAGGGATGAGCTCCGGATGAAATCATCCAGATAATTAGTTCAGCTGAGCGGGTGGGTGAGGGAGTGTTAAACGTACCCAGCAGCCACCTTTTTTAATCCGTCCCATGGTGCGTCCAATGCTGCTTTCCAAGCCACGTCACGTGACTACTGCACTTCATCATTCAATCCGGAAGGAGGAAACGCAGTAGTCACGTTAGCGCGGCTTGGAATACGACATGAGACAAGACATAGGACGGGTAAAAGAAGAAGGCTTCTGGGTTAGTTTATATAATAATAATAATAATCTGAACATTTGTATAGCGCTTTTCTCCTGTCGGACTCAAAGCGCTCAAGAGCTGGGACGTGCTCAAGAGGCCACCCTGCAGTGTTAGGGAGTCTTGCCTTGAACTCCTTACTGAATAGGTACTTGACCTAGCCAGGATTCGAACCCTGGTCTCCCATGTCAAAGGCAGAGCCCTTAACCAGTACACTATCCAGCCACTAACCCCCCCCCCCCCCCCTTCCTAGCCAGCCACATCAGCTGCACTAATTATTTGTAAGAAATACGAATAAAACTCATTCGGATTTCATCCGGAGCTCATGCCTGTGTAACAGTATATGCTTCCAAGGAACCCTATTTTTCTTTATATTTACTGCTGTCTGCTTTGACCTTGGATTTTGTGAGTAGATGACACCAGTAAACCTAACCACTACAGGTTGTTTTCCCCTTATGGACCAAAGCAATTTTCACTTTTCAGTGCTCTTTCCATTCATTTGCAAATAACTTTATCACTGCTTATCACACCAAAATGATCTATATCATTTTTCCACCACCAATTAGGCATTCTTTGGGTGGTACTTTTTGTCAATAATTATTTTATTCTATATGCATTTGACAGGAATAATAAGAAAAAATTGAAAAAATGTTTTTTCAGTTTTCATAATTTTTTTAAAATCATACTACTGTGGCTAAAATCCACAAATTGTTTTTTTATACCCATTTATTATTACAATGTTGAAATTGTGTCCCTAGTACAATGTATGATGACAATATTTTATTTGGAAATAAAGGTGTATTTTTTTCAGGTTTTTTTTGTTCGTTTATAGTATATCACTAATTACTAGGGATGCTCGCTGGATTCCGCGGAATTCTTAAATCCGCGATTCCGGCCGGAATTAGGTCAAATCCGATTCCGGCGGTCGGAACGGAATTGCTAAACCTGTTCGTTTATAGTATATCACTGCTGGATCCCGCAGAATTCTTAATTCCGCGATTCCGGCCGAAATTAGATCAAATCCGATTCCGGCGGTCGGAACAGAATTGCTAA